>NC_052408.1:4207051-4289551 GCF_009389715.1 Phoenix dactylifera
AACCTGAATAGGTCCATAATTGCAAGTTGGGCCCTTTTATTTAGTCAGCCCATATTTATTTCATTTTGCATTTTAATGGACCAGAATGGGTCCATGTTGTAGGTTAGGCTCTTTTATAAACCAGCCCAATTTTATTTAATGGACCATAATGGATTTTGGACCCGGGCTAAGAGTTAGTAGCCCATTTAATTATTTTTTTTTAATACTGAATAATTTGAATTAGGCCCTCATGCATATTAATTATTAAATTGTTAAATTTTGGACATTTCTTGCTGTCATATATGCCTTGAATTTTGTGATTAACATTTTTTGTTTAAATCACATGTGATTTTGATTATGATTATAGCATGTTTAATGGTTATGATTTTGTCACATAACTATTATTTTGTGATTAAAATTTGTTGGGCATAAAGACTATCCTTATTTTCCCATTAAGAGAATATTTTGAAATTGAAGTGGGTGGTAGTCACCAAAGTGGCACACTCACTGATATTTATCTGATTTTCTTAAAAAAAAAAAGGAGGGTAGCATTGCATTTTGCCAAATCATTGAATGCAATATCTTGCCCGAAGGTGTTATTGTGTATGATGATTTGGAAAAATGACATGAAGTGATTAATGGGATTGCATTAGCCTAGAATCATTCTTCTGCCCAAAGGTGATGGTGTTTCGAAAGCTGATGTGATTTTGTTAATTAGCTTCATGATATGTTTTAAGAATACCTTATAGCATGTTGTGTTGTTAGCCCAAAGGCGACTCTACAATGATGCACCGAGGCTCTTACCGTAATTAGACTTATATGTTTTTTCAAGTTGATTACGGACTATCTAATTAATAGCCCAAGTTGATTAGATAGATATGTTATCATCCATTGATTGCATGCATCACTTTTGGATGATATTAAATAAAATATGTTGTTTCCGCAGTCTTGAATGCCTCTTCCCTATCAAGCCAATTGTCTGCCGTTCAAATCTTGACTGGAAATAATTATGTGAGATGGAAACGAGACATAGAAATAGCACTGGGTCTCTTGGATTTAGATTTTGCTTTAGAGGAGCAGCCTTCAAAACCAACAGATAAGAGCACTATCGAATATAAGGCTGAGTATGTCAAATGGAAAAGAGCTAACAGGCTATGTTTGAAGATTATCAAGCGTTCCATATCTGATTCCATTATGGGTGCTATACCGGACCACGACAATGCTAAGAATTTTTTGGATGCTATAGGACAGCGATTTGTTGAGTCCGATAAGGCTGAGACTGGGGACCTAATAGATAAATTTATGAATATGAAATATGATGGTGTTTGTGGAGTTAGGGAGTACATCATGAAAATGCTGCACATAAGTTCTAAATTGGAAGCCCTCAAAGTTCCCATTGCAGAGCATTTTCTTATCTATCATATTCTTAATAGCCTTCCTAGCCAGTTTAATCAGCTTAAAGTTGCTTATAACGCCCAGCGTGATAAATGGGATTTGAATGATTTGATTGCTGTGTGTGCCCAAGAGGAGTATAGAATACGTCGTGAGACTGTTGAAACTGTGCAACTGACCCATCAGCCTTCTCAAAACAAGAGGTCTTCTCATAATCGTAAGGGCAAGTTCCATAAGGGCAACAAACCTCACTACAATCAGCAGAACAAAGGATCTGATGGGCAGACTTCTGGTGGTCCTAAAGGAATTATGAAAAAGAATGACAAATGTAAATTCTGTAAAAAGAAGGATCATTGGCAGAAGGATTGCTTTAAGTTTAAGGCTTGGTTGGAGAAGAAGAAGATTTCATCAGGTATCTCCTTGGTTTTGGTTTGTTTTGAGTCTTATTTGATAGATGTACCTTTAAATTCTTGGTGGATAGACTCTGGTGCAAGTATTCATATCACTAATTCCTTACAGGGATTAATAAGGAGACGGAGGCCAAGTGAGAATGAAGTGAACCTATGCGTTGGAAATGGAGTTCAAGTTAAAGTTGAGTTTATAGGAGCAGTGAAGTTATCCTTGGAGTCTGGTTTTTCTCTTATTTTGGAAAATATATTTTTTATACCGACGATGAGAGGGAATTTAATTTCTGTGTCAAAGCTTGATCAGTCTGGATTTTCTTTTAAATTTAGTAATGGAATGATTGAACTATTTTATGACTCTCGTATGGTTGGACATGGCATTTTGTGTGATGGTTTATACAAATTGATTTTGGCTCCAGTTGATGAAATCTCTTGTGTTACTAAAGTTGGAAAGAAAAGGGCTTTAATTAGTGAATCATCCTCTATATTATGGCATAAGCGTTTAGGGCACATTTCAAGAGAGCGAATGGAGAGATTGATGAAAGTTGAGATTCTACCCTCTCTGAATTTTTCGGACTTTGACACTTGTATAGATTGCATAAGAGGAAAGCTGACTAAAACTACAAGAAAGGGATCCACTAGAAGCGATGGTCTTTTGGATCTAATTCACACCGATATTAGTGGACCGTTACCTTCTACTATATGTGGGAACAAATATTTTATAACCTTCATTGATGATTTCTCGCGTTATGGTTATGTTTACTTAATTAATGATAAATCCCTCGCTCTTGAAAAATTCAAGATATTTAAAATGGAAGTTGAAAAACAATGTGGGAAAAGTATCAAAGTTGTGAGATCTGACCGTGGTGGTGAATACTATGGAAAGTATGACGAGTCTGGTCAGAACATGGGTGATTTTGCAAGATTTTTACAGCAAAGTGGGATAGTCCCTCAATACACAATGCCAGGAACACCTGAGCAAAATGGTGTTTCTGAAAGGCGTAATCGGACTCTAAAGGATATGGTCAGGAGTATGATGAGTAGAACAAATTAGCCAGAATTCTTATGGGGTGAAGCATTGAAATCTGCCATGTACATTCTGAACAGGGTTCCTAGTAAAGCTGTTGAGAAAACTCCTTTTGAATTGTGGACAGGTCGTAAACCCAGTTTAGCCCATTTTAAAGTTTGGGGCTGCCCAGCTGAGATTAGGATTTATAATCCTTATGAAAAGAAATTAGACCCCAAATCCACACCTGGTTTTTTCATTGGGTATCCAGATAGATCAAAAGGCTACAAGTTCTATTGTCCTAATCGTGGCACCAGAATTGTTGAGTCCATTACAGCAAAATTTTTAGAAAATGATGTTGGTAATAGTGAGAGCTCCGTGTTAAATAAAATTTTTGCTGAACCGGATCAAGTTGTGGTTCCGATTCCTGTTGTACAAGAAAAAGTTATTTCTCAGCCAATTACAATAGTTAATGAAGAACCTGAGCATCAAGAAGAACTTCACGTTTCTCCTCCAACACCAGTAGAGTCATTTTCTGAACCACAAGTTAGGAGATCACAAAGGGAAAGAAGGTCTGCCTTGCCTAATGACTATATTGTCTACTTACTGGAGAGTGATTTTAATATTGGGCATAATATTGATCATGTTTCTTTTAATGAAGCATTAACAAGACCTGACTCAGATAAATGGCTGAATGCTATGGAAGATGAAATGCTTTCTATGAAGAGAAATAAAGTTTGGGAACTTGTTGAACTTCCACCACATGTTAAGGCCATAGGTTGCAAATGGGTTTACAAATCCAAGTTAGACTCAAAAAGGGGATGTTGAACGACAAAAGGCTAGACTGGTTGCCAAAGGGTTCACTCAGCGAGAGGGCATTGACTATAATGAGACTTTTTCACCGGTTTCATCCAAGGATTCCTTTAGAATTATCATGGCACTTGTAGCACACTATAATTTGGAGCTTCATCAAATGGATGTTAAGACAGCGTTTTTAAATGGAGATCTCTATGAAGAAGTTTACATGAGGCAACCTGAAGGTTTTGTCGTAGAGGAAAAGAAAAATTTAGTGTGTAAGTTGAACAAATCCATATATGGGCTCAAGCAAGCCTCCCGACAATGGTATTTGAAATTTGATGAAGTTGTGACTTCTCTTGGTTTTGTTGAAAATACAGTGGACCAATGCATTTATCTCAAGATCAGTGGGAGAAAATTCATTTTTCTTGTTTTGTATGTGGATGATATTTTACTTGCCAGCAGTGACCTAGAGTTACTTCATGAGACAAAGAAAATGTTATCTGCTAATTTTGAAATGAAAGATCTTGGAGAAGCTTCCTTTGTACTTGGAATTGAGATACAGCGTGATAGAGACCGTGGCTTGTTGGGACTTTCACAGAAGACATACATACGACGCATCCTAGAGAGGTTCAATATGCAAAATTGTGCACCCGGTGATGTACCTATAGTAAAAGGGGATAAGTTTAGCAAAGCCCAGTGTCCAAGAAATGAACTTGAAAGAGAATCTTTGAAGAACATACCCTATGCAAGTGCTGTAGGGAGCTTGATGTATGCTCAAGTTTGCACTAGACCTGACATAGCCTATGCAGTAAGCGTCCTTAGTAGATTTCAATCGAATCCAGGACATGAGCATTGGAAAGCAGCTAAGAAAGTTATGAGATATTTGAAAAAGACTGAAGGTTATATGCTTACCTTTCAGCGTACAGATCATCTGGAGGTGGTAGGCTACTCAGATTCTGATTTTGCAGGATGTCAAGATGATCTGAAGTCAACTTCAGGTTATGTTTTTATGATGGCTGGTGGTGCTATTTCTTGGAAAAGCGTTAAGCAAACTCTAGTGGCTTCTCCTACTATGCAGGCTGAATTTGTGGCATGTTATGGAGCTACGGTCCAAGCCATTTGGTTAAGGAATTTTATTTCTGGACTAAAAGTTGTTGATTCCATCTCGAGACCAATTACCATCTACTGTGATAATAGTGCAGCGGTGTTCTTTTCAAAGAATAACAAGAGTTCTGGTGGCTCTAAGCATATAGACATCAAGTACTTGGTAGTCAGAGATAAAGTTAAAGAAGGGCAGACAAAAATAGAGCATATAAATACAGAGGTAATGATTGCAGACCCATTGACTAAAGGACTCGCACCGAAAGTCTTTAAGACACATATTGCCAATATGGGCATTGTGGAAACTTTTGATATTTTGGGTTAGTGGGAGTTATTTATGTAAAAGAACTACGTTTTGGCTTGATCCTCTTTACGAGGTACATAGGCAACCCATATGCTTCGGGTACAGCCTCTTCCAATTATAAAAAAATATTTATCTTCCTATTTATAATTCTGTATTTTGTGCACAGAAATTATAATTATATTTGAGCATGCATTGCACATATGTCTTTTATTATGATATCATTTTGATCTCGAGATATAATGCATAAAGACATGATGTGAGTCTCTTTTGAGACATATGGCTTCTTTTGAAGCATTTATGAGGACCGATATGAATTAGCACACCTTTGATCACATTTTGGTGCTAATTTCATACTACATACTACCACATTGGTTGGAGGATGGGGATCCATGTCGATAAGGATGTTAGCATTTGTAGCTGTGGAGTAGTCTTACATCGATTAAATGGTGTAACGACTTCCATGCTCAATGTTGATGTTCTTGTTGGACCGGATCATGTATCCAAGGTGATTATCATTTGAGCTATATGTGTGGCCACTTTTGTAGTCTAACCCGAGAGTCGTTTTCAAAACAAAGTTTTTAAATTAATATGACAATCCGTGTTCGCCCAAGTGGGAGAATGTTAGAATAATTTCAAAATATGGGCTTACACTGATTGCATATTTTGTTTTATAAAACGGGTTAGACGTATGGCTCAGAATGGTACTATGGTTAAGCCCAATATGATGTGTGATCATTTTGTTTTATGGGCTTTGGTGCACCTTTGGATGTATAGGATTGAGTCCTATTTATTATGGTACTTTTGGTATGTAGGCCAGGAAACCCAATTAGGGTTATGGAGCCTTTAATGGGAAGGCTCCTCTATGTTTCCTATATATAGGCTAGGTCCCCCTCTCCTCTCCATATGGTTGATAGCTTGCCCCATTGACGGCTATCTTTTGTGAGGAGCAAGGAAGGGAAGATCCAGCTGCTATTATTCCAGGTGATTGAAGAACGTATTCAATATGTCTTCCGCAGGTATATCCCTTAAACTTGAATACAGTATTATTTGTGATTCTAAATCTTAGCATGTTATTATTTATGACTAACAGAATGAAGACCAACTATGGCATACTTGAGGTTGTTTGGGTATAATAATTAGGAGAACTCCATCGGTCTCATAAAAGGTGTGAGAAATATGGGAGGACACTAGAGATAAGTGGTTATTGTACTATTTACCTTGGCTATGTATAAATAATATGATGTACTCTGAAAGAAAAACTCTTGTGCCAATCAACAACTCATTGTTATCTTTATCTTTACCTTAAATTTGCATTTATTTTTAATTCTTATGCTTTAGTTATCCAATTACTTTCTAGTTTATCCATAGCTATAATATAAAATCATAGCCCCAGCTACATCCTATCATGGTAGCTAAATCCCTTGAAGGTCAAGACGCCAAAATCCATGCTACTGACCCTTCATCCTATCTTCTTTCCGGCTATCGATATGCATGGCATGCCCATGCAAACAAACCTGTCAGGGGACGCTCATGCCATCCATATCCATCCAGTGGAGAATCTTCAAGCCAGCACAACCTGCACTCTGATTTAACCCGAAACCAGCCCTACTGTGACGACTCAATCCCATCTATACAATCTCTACCAGGAAAATTCTATCCCTTTTTTTGGGTACACAACTTGCATGTGTTGGTATAGCATCACTTCCATTTTAAAATCGTGTTTTGCAGATTTTTATTTCTGATCAAAAGAACTTTTTGTAGCTTTTTCAAATAAAAAAACTGCAAAATGATCCCAGATCAAAGATAATATACGTTGATCTCAGTCATGGACACGAGTCAAGCCCATGAAGTTCAGCTCACTTATCAATGAAAACTTCCCTCACCAGATGCCTCATTTCCTTGGACTGCTTCAAAATTTGTTCAAGAGCATTCGCTGCACAGTGATACTTTGGCCTTGGGCAGTATGCCCAGTTCATGAGATAGATGCATGAGAGAGAGTGTGTGTGTGAGAGAGAGAAAGAGAGAGAAGGAAGGGGAGGGCAAAAGGTTAATGCAGTCAGCAAAAGGGCAGGAAGATTGCTGCCCAATATACCAACAAGACTGCAAAGTGCCTTCCCTTGAACACAACATCTCTTCTAAGGTGGGTCGCCCCTATTATGTCATGCCTATCTCATCCCCTTCTGATTACCCCCACCCCACCACCTTTTCTTCCAAGCAGAGCTGCAGTTGTGCTTTTGTTTCTTGCACCCCCAGCGAATCCACATACATATCTTTTACTGTCATTGGAGAGAGGGAGAGAGAGAGGGAGAGAAGAAGAAAAAAAAAAAAAAGGGACATACATGTCTTGTACTTGTCCCTTTTTGAACACCTACAACTCTTTGTATGGACAATTGGTGGGTCCAAAACTTTGAAGACTATTAGGCTGCCATTAGAGTACCCCAAGCTTTCCATCCCCCATTAATCAAGGGCTGGCTGGCTTGTGGAAGGACCACATACATACTTTGTGTATGGTTGCTACTTTCTTTCGTAAAAGAGAGATACCATCCTCCTTTCACAGAACTCTCAAGCTCTTTCCAGGCATTTGGGCTGGAAACCTCCAAGCTAATTATTTGTGCTGATGAGCATGGAATAGCACATAGGTTCTAATCATTAGTGTCACGCACCCGAGTGTACTGGTGGACAAATAAGGGGTCCGAGGAAGGGGACAATGCTATGCTTTAGTTTGGGGCATGCGCCCACGCAAACTGTGCATGAGCATGCAGTGGCATTGATGCAAGTACAAGTTGGAAGCATATTTTGCCAACTTATTTGTGTTGGGAGTTAGCCAAGACATTAATTTGAAGCAGGCATTGCATCTTGTTATCTTTGATAAAATATGTTTAGTGAAACAATATGATCAAATTACAAACTTAATCAAAGAGTGGAGTGTTCTAACTAGTTGAGTTGGTGAAGTTATTGATAATAAGATGTTTGATACTAGAGACTCTGGATTATAAGATGTTTGAGTTGGTAAACCGACCCTCATTATTAGATGTTTGATAATAAGATGTTCGATTATACATTATTAGAATCCTGCAGTGCATCACATATACAATTTTTTTCTATTTAGTTGAGATTGTATGGTGAGAAGAAAATGCGGAATTTCTCTCATCTTATCCTATTATGTAGTGGAAGAGGCTAGAAAAATTTAATATATTGAAGAAGAGCCGTTAATAACCTTTTGGCATTTTTACTGAAAGTGAAGCCCAGGATTTGGAGGAATTATATGAAGTTAAGGGCGGTAATTGAGTCCGATTGAACTAGATATAAATCAGCCGGATATATGATAGATCAAAAAACTGTAAATCCAAATCTAGATCAAAAATTCACATCTATTCTTTATCATTTTATTCAATAGATAATTTGATTTGATCTACAACAGGTCGAAACAATTTAACATATTAGACAATCATGAAGCATTGTCACCTCTGAATGAATCTGATCTCAAAAGCTTTCCATTATATATTAATAGAAGTAGATTAAGATAGAGAGAGGTTAGGGCATGATATTTGATGAAGAATACTGGATTTACTTAATTCGCTTGAAACATGTTCACCCTACATGAGGTCATCAACTCTGTGCCAAATAGTAAATTTTAGTTAAATTTCAAATCCTTGCACTGTACAATTTTGCAAAATACCACCTATACTTAGTTAGGTCATTAAATTTTTCATTTTTTTTTTTACCCTTATGATCTCTCCAGTGCTATGTCTACATACATACATCATCATCCTGTGACAGTGGGCAGCCTCCCCTACTTTCCAAGATTCCAAGCCTACCTTTTAAACCCTCCCAGCCTCTTATCAAACCCCAGAAAGAACCCATCGGATCCAACGGCTACCATCCCAACAAATTGGAATCCGAACACGACCATCTTTTCCTCTGAACGTATTTGAGTTCCGACACGTTGTTGGAAAGGTGAGCAGACTGGGATTAAATTTATATACGTACCGCCTTGCTTTCCCTCCTCGGGAGTCCCACCCACGCGTGCTCTTCGTTCTTGGCGCCACCCATCGGAGCCGTCCGATCCCCCATCACCGCCCCGTCGCGAATGCCGATGCATGCATGTAGCGACAAGAGCTCGCGCCCCATCGCTGATAAAAGGACGAGACGTAGTCAACAACTCCTGCCCCTCCTATTCCCCCTTTCTATTCCGGATTTTGGAATGTTTTGAGCCTCCTTTGTCTGCCTTTGGGCTCCTCAGCCCTACCTTATTATTATTATTATTATTATTATTATTATTATTTCTCACTATCTTATAGTTATACATAATATATATATATATATATATATATATATATATATATATAAGGCATAAAACGTTATAAATATGTAGTTTGGATTTTTCTTTTTTTGCTTTGGCAGGTCCATCATACAAAGTGTATACAAATACACCTAATAAAATCAAAATACACAGGCTCACGGAGTGCCCGATGCAGTTTTTCCTCTCTTGACCGTAAGGTGAACCCTGAGTGGTGAGCCACATAGGCAGCCACCCAATCAGCCACTTCGTTGGCCCCTCTAAAAATATGCTTAGCCTAAAAGGTCATCCCATCCCTCGTCATTATCTTAATATTCCGAAGCAATGGGTGGTTCGTGCTCACGACCCTCGGATCCCCTTGGATCCAACTGATCACCGTGGTTGAATTACCCTTCAAGATAGCCGGACTGGCCTGCAGCACCTACCTCGCATGTCGAAGATTCGCCTAGACAGCCTGCAACTCCGCTTATAATTTAGATATTAAAATAAGTGATGACGAGATGGTGGTGAACATACTGTCTCTCTTATTCCTTTTTTTTAGATTTTTAATTTTTTTTGTTAAAATAGATGATTCATACAATTTTTGTACAAATACATCCAAAAAGATAAAAAAACAACACGTGCATAAGCGCTCTAGGCAATTTTTCCTTCTTGACCCACAAGACGTCTTTGAAGGGATTCATCATATATGATACCATTCAGTTTGCAGCTTTGTTGGCTTCTTTGTAAACATACCGGAATAGATTTTGAGATATTTTGACCTTTTTTTTTACCGGCATCTCATAATGGATTTGTATTTTTCATTATCTTATATATGATATTATATATATGTATATGAAATTAAGCATATAATTCGTATATCTAAAAGAAATTGATGATGATGAGATGGTGGTGATGGTCCATGGAGCTCGTCGCCATTTTTTTTTTTTTTTGTCTTATATGATTGTATGATACATAGAATATGAAAGTATAAAAAATATTATTATTTATTAAGTTTTGATGATGATGAGAGGGTGGTGGTGATGATGGGTGGGGTGGGAGCCGAGTGCGGTCTTCTCTTTTGATGGACGGAGTCAGAAGGAGGTGACGTCATGGGGGAGAGGCCTGCTGTGTTGTTGACTGGGGGTCCCACAAGTCCAGGGATTTTCTGGCCGTTGGTGGACCCTCGGACGTTGATGGCGGGGTTGGAGCATCTTCAGACTGTGGAAACACGATTCCCATTGCGGTGCCGTGTAGGGAAAAAGTTGGCGCCCTGCTTGGGCTGGTGATGCAGTGATAGCCAGCTTTGGGTGGCAATGGATCGAACTCCAACCGTGGAAGCTCGTAAGTCATGCCCATCCATTCATAAAATGGGTTTGGTTTGGGTTTAACCCTTTTCCGATCCAAATTTTAAAATAGCCAAGGTTCGTGCAGATTCATAAGTCCAAGTGATTGAATACGAATATATCCATATCTATATTTTTTGTTTGATAAGTACGTATATAGATATAAATATAAATCAAGTTAGTAGCATATTAATACGGTCATATTTTTTTTTTAAAGTTTATAAGTACTATATAAAATTAAATAAGGTTATAAATAGAATCGGATATTCGCATATAGATTGGTTAGTTGTCTATCCATATCTTTATCGATTTTTCTTTAATGGATATGAATATGAATATGAATATATATATTAATTGGAGATTTCTATTCATATCTGGATAGTGTGGGATTGGAACTAAATTCTAGCTAGCATTCCAAAAATGCGATGAATCTTCTGTAGCGTATGTTGTAATGGATTTTGATTTACCGGGTGAAAATTCTAATAGAATTCTCGTTATGTTTAAAACTTTCGTGGTACATTTGATGTGGGTCTAAATTGCATAGCCAATAGAAATCTTCCGCATATCTTGATTGTAGGAATGTTCAGCAATCATGCTTGTAAAGGAGTTGCATCTCTTCATAAACACAATCAAGAGCATCTTGGTGCCTATCACATTTTGGTCATTACGAATAGAAATAACTACATCTTGAAGTATCGAATATTCCATGACTAATTAGAAACATGGTCCCAAATATCATTTATGAAGTCTCTTGGAAGTTCTTATTTTGGGAAGTAGACTTCGCTATGCACATGGGAGTCACTCTAAGTTTTAGCTCCTTATGAGGTACAATTCTATAGAATAATTTGCTAACCTCAAATTGGTAATATACCACTGGACCCACACGTCATCCTACACATGATACACACATTAGACTCATGGATTGATGCTAGATGGTCACTAAATAGCACCTAACAATTTGATGGGACCTAACATGTGGACTATAAGTCTTGGCGTTTTATACGAAAGAAGGCCATTGATTCTCCTTCACAAGAATATAAATCACCATTACCATTATTATCATCGTCGTGACTACAAGAGCCTATAAATTGAGGTCACATATCTATATCATAGATGCAACATCATATGTTTGGCATTCCGATGCACTACATGGTCATGCCTAAACTCGCACCATAATTTGTGACTATCAGTTGCTAGGACTACCACCTATGTGCGCTCTACAGTTAGGAAGGCATTCAAATTCCTCAAATTGGCATCAAGAACCCTAGAACTGCTACCATGTGCTTTTTCATCCAAATTATTTAGTCGGCGTCGAGAGGGCATGAATCTCATGAAACCTCTAGGAGGAGCAAGCGGCGGCTAATTCGAGTAATGAATTCTCCTCAAAGACATGTATCATAAATAGAATTCTCCACTTACATAAGAGTGGACAAGAGGATAAACTATCTAATGAATCAACAAGTCAGTATGGCATCAAAAGGAATTCTTGATCAATCCATTCTAGGTTGTTTTTTCATGACACAGATGGTACCACAAGTAGCATCACACAACTTCAATTATCTCAACTAACCTTTACACTTTACAAGGCCCCTCAAAAGAGACCTAATAACTAGAGGTCCTCACCTCCATGAGGGGGAAAAAGAAAAATTCCTTCATGCTCACATTAGGAAAATGCTTTGGGGGTCCAAACTTGGTATCAAGAAAAAGCTTTAGGGCCACTTGTTGGAATATACTGCCTTGGGACCTTAGCAGTAGTCTTCACATTGTACATATCAGTATCTAAACAAGTTTATTTTTCTTGGAAGTAGCTATATGCTTAATTCAGTATGATATTGGATTACACAGTGAAAAAGCTGGAGATTCGCCAAAAATTCCACATTAACGCCAAGTGTCATGCGGCTAACGTGCGCCGAAAGCTGGGTTCTCGAACGGTCAAATAAGCAGAGGAGTCTCACTCCAGACGCAATCCATAGCGGGAGAAAAAGAAAAAAGAGAGAGAGAGAGAGAGAGAGAGAGGGAGAGGGAGAGGGGGTGGAATTAAAAAAAGGGAATTTGGACAGAGGGATGGTGGGAGTTTAAAAAAAGGAATTCGGAGTGCTCTCTCTCTCTCTCTCTCTCTCTCGCTAGCTCGCTGATGCTCTGCCACAATTCGCTGCTTTCGTGTGGCGCTCGTCTTTTCCAGCTCTCTGTAGCAGTCTAAAGCTGCAATTAACTCAGAAAGATTGTATATAAGGAGAGATAGAAGTATAGAGAAGGATTCGATGAACCAAAGAATAAAGAGGAGAGAGGGGGGATTTCCATTTCCTCTTTGGAGTGGAAAGGGAAAAGGGGGTGGAGAGGGAATCATGGCGTCTTCCGTTGAAAGGTCGGTGTCTTTAAGGGAGGAGAGGGGGAAAAGGAGGGATAAAAGGGGGAGGGAAAGAGCGTTCCGAGCTCGACCACTCATGTAATGCTATTCTTCGCGTGCTTCGGAGGGCCAAAATTCTCTCCTTTCCTCGCCCGGGTCCGCGCCCAGGCCCACTTCAGATTTCTGCAGCTTTTGCTCCTCGGTCAAGGCTCGTTCGCTAGAAATTGGATCGGGTCGTGGCGTGTTTTGAACAATTTTTCTCTCTGCGATAGGGTCAGCAGGGTTGTCTCTGCTTCGGTCTCTCCCTCTTCTGTTGAACGGGGAGGAAGGGAGAGAAAATGAGGGATCTTTCTTCCTCATATAGATGGTTTTGACGTGGTTTGGGCCGTAACTTCTTGAAAAACAAGAGAAATTCGCTACCTTTGGTACTCTGCGTGGTTTTATCCTATCGACATGCATAATTCCAATGCTAAAAAGGCGAGCTTTTTAAGGAAGCATGGGGTTTTGGGAGTAAAGACGCGATCTTAAAGCTGTGGGTTAATTAGTTTTTGTTATGGATACCGTTTTCGGGTAGTTGTCTTCAGAAGCTTTGCTTCTGGGAATTGGAATTTGGCACTTCTGCTAGCTAAATTGGAAGGTTCGTTTATCGCAATCCAATATGCAGTGAAAGTGAGGTGGATTCCAAGTTCAAAGTGAGTTTTGTGGCTGGAAAATGAAGGCTCAAGTTAAAGATCATGACTTTTTGCTCTTATGAGAGCTTGATGTTATGCTCAGCAAACTCTTGTTCTGTTCATATAAGTTCAAGATAAGTTCCTCGATAGTAGCTAGGTGAAGATGACTTCCGTCCAAGAGCAGGTCAAAACCTCCGGTTTGAATCATGCAGCATCTCTGCTTGATGAAATGAAGCTCCTGGGAGAAGTCCAGAGTAAGCAAGGTTAGTGTTCTCGTGTTGAGTAAGGCTCTTCTTGTCCAATAGTATTCACAATTCTTTTTATATGTGGAGATCTTCTTCTTCCTCTTCTTCTCTAGTATTTGGCTTGTTATTGTTATTATCTTCTGAAGCATTTCCTGCTTTATATTTAGCTGCAAGGAAGGTGATAAATTCCGAGCTTTGGCATGCCTGTGCCGGGCCACTTGCATCCTTGCCTCAGCCTGGCAGTCTTGTATACTATTTCCCTCAGGGACACAGCGAACAGGTTCTTACTTCCCCCAAATCTTTTCTTTTTGGAGGTTCTCACATAGTGAATTATGTTGCATTCTCGTTTAACATAATTTTGATAACATATCTAGTGGTTCATTTATAAGCAACTTGACCATTTCTGTAGTGTAACTAGTGAATCTTTGTAGCAAAACATAGTGAGCACAAAATCTGCCAAATTATCTTTCAATATTCCTTAAGAACTAGATGTTATGTTAGCTGGTTTTACATTATAATGTGGCTAGCCTAAGAGCGGCTGTGACTGACATTCCTAAATCTCTGCATGAATATTGGTTTAGTTGTACTTAAAATGTGTATGGGTGTTTATTCAGCAGTTTGGTTGGAATAAAATAATGTGGGACAGTTAGTATGTAATCTTATATTTTAACTTGAGCCATTTAGGTTATCAGTGTTTTCAGAGAGCTCCCATTACATGATTAAACATTGGCAGACTTGGGTTCTAGTGACCACTGTGAGAATGATGACGATCATGTAGACAATTACAAGAGTCATCTATTAAGCGTATGCAACTTGTTTTGTTCCTGGACTTGGATAGAGTGTGCTTCTTGACCGGCATCTTTCATCTGTTTTCTTGAATTCAGTTGCAGGAGTTTGTGGATGTTTGTACATCATTATCGTGTGTCAACAAGTATAATAACTGCATTAGAAAATCTTAATTTTTTATTAGATATTCGAGTTTTACATTTCATCAAACTATGCAAATTTGATGTGGTCAGAGTTGTCAGGAATTTGAGCTTCTGGAGCTATGATAAATAATGAAGCATTGCAAACAAGGCTGTTCCTTTTTTTTTTTGCAGGTCTTAAAGCCACAAAGCCTTTCTTTGTTTGGTTATTATAACCATATTTTCTTTCCAACAGGTAACAGCTTCAACTAGAAAAGCAGCAAACTCGCACATTCCGAATTACCCAAATCTACCATCTCAGTTGATGTGCCAAGTTCACAATGTTACATTACATGTAAGTGTAACTGGTATATAGTAATTCATTTTAGTTTTGAATGAAAAAGGGTGGGTCTGTCACCATCAAAAAAATTCGATATGATATAATATTTGGCTTTAGTTTGTGTTCTTTAATAGCATTCAGCTAATACTTGCCTTTTTCTGTCTATCTTGCTAGGCTGACAAGGACACTGATGAAATTTATGCACAAATTACCCTTCAGCCAGTGAACTCTGTAAGCAAATTTGGTTGCCTGAGATTTATATTTATTGTGGTTTCATAAATGTATTGCAACATGCTTCTGAGGCAGTGTTTGTCAGTGCAGTCCAAAAAATGGTTCTATACATATGAACATTTAGCACAGCTATGTCTATATCAATTGCTAGCATTTGACATTGGAATGCACACTACTTTGATTTGGTGTACAGATTTTTTACTATTAAGATATAGTACAATAATGATTATTTTGATAATGATATACTTAGTGTTTATGAATGTGTTTCACTAGTTACTAAGCATTTTTTGGAATTTACTGGAAAACAGTGCTTCTCCTGAACTGCCACAGACACAGCCTGAGCATTAGTTCAGGATAAACGATTTGGGTTATTGCTCTCATTGTTTAATAATATATTACAAAGTTTATAAAAGACATGCCATTGGAATAACAATTACACCTCTAGAGTTCCTTTACAATATGGAAGGGCATCAATTATATTCTTATGAGTCTTGAAATTATTTTGCTTGTTGTCTTTACACTTTTCTTTTCCCTTCATTCAGGAAAGTGATGTATTTCCTATCCCGGACCTCGGACATACAAAAAGTAAACACCCAACCGAGTTCTTTTGCAAGAATTTAACTGCAAGTGATACAAGCACACATGGTGGCTTCTCAGTGCCTCGAAGAGCTGCAGAAAAGCTGTTTCCACAATTGGTGAGGTGTTGCAGTGAGTTAAAATTTAATAATAGTGTACTAATTGATGTATTTGAGTTAAATGATACTCTTGTCCTTTTCAGGATTACTCAATGCAACCTCCAAATCAGGAGCTCATCGTTCGAGACTTGCATGATAATGTGTGGACATTTCGACACATTTATCGCGGTATGAACATTGGTCACACCTTGGTTTCTTAACAAACTTCTGTACCCTAAGTGACTTTCTGGACATTTTGACACATTCTTCATGGTAGGGATATCTGTCACACATTTATGTAGTCTGACCTTTATTTTACAATAATTTATGCTTCCTTCGTTATAGAGATTTCACAGTGTTTGACATACTGAACAATTTATTTATGTTGACCATGTCCTACTTGCGGACTACTATTTTTATATGTTAAATGACTGATTCTAATGTTCCTTCTCTTTCCAGGTCAGCCGAAGCGACACCTTTTGACAACTGGATGGAGTTTGTTTGTGGGTGCAAAGCGATTAAAAGCTGGCGATTCTGTGTTATTTATCAGGTAAATTATTGCAAGAACACATCCCTGATATATATTACATGATGGGCAGGTGGATCTGTGCTTGCAATCTAAAACTGTTATTAAATGACTCTCCTCTGGATCTGCACGCATTAAGAGATATCTGGTGCTGAGCAACTATAGAGTTGCTGCTTTGAGCAGCTATTGGAAATTTAGAATAGCCCAAGCATATAAGAACTCTTTCCTATCATATTTTACTTTAGACAGTCTCAAATAACTCTTTTTTTTGTCCATATGGAAATCATTTTCATGCCTTGTTTTTGGTGCCAAATTGTATGAGTTCTTGCATCAGTTATTTCCTGTGATTTGGAAAACAATCTTAGTATAGCTTTCTTGGAGTAGGATTAAATGGCAAGATGGGAAGTAATTGTTCCTATAAAACTCTTCTTGCCATGGAATAAATTGAGTCAAATAAATGTAGACATTAGTGGAATGCATTAAGTCAATGAGATCTACCTTCAAGGCAAGCTCTGTTGCTGATTTATAAGTCATAGTTTATAATCAATAAGTACAAATCAATTGATAAAAACTCTTGTGTGTCCGTGAAGTTAAACTTCTTATTAAAAAAAGTATGTAACTAAGCAACATAATTTAAATTAATCAATCATTTGGCTCGAATATCATTTCTCATCCTCATCTTCTAAAAGAGTTTCATGAATCATAATGCAAACATGATCTAAAGCATTAAATGAATGCATGAAGGAACAAACTTACAACTATGTAATTAGCTAAGCGTACAACAATCTGATATGTAAGACATTATATAGGGAAGAGATAGGGAGCTACTGGAAGAAACAACATTTGCTAGTATCTCATGTGTGGGCCTCTATTAGTTTTGATGCCCAACATTTCCATCCAGTTTTGCAGGTCATACAATTGTTCATATAATTTTCCTGGCATCAAACATATTTAGTGATCACACCACAACCTAAAGGAACCCCTCAATGTCATCCACCTCCCCTTGGCCAACCCCCTGTAGGGTTTCCAAGAGATCAAGTGTGGTATCTTTGGCCCATTGACTGGGACCTTATTTGTATTTATCTTCATAGTGTGAATTTCCATTCCTTGTAATATGTTTCATTGTCCTCCAAAGCTTTTTCACCAGAACTCATTCAATTTTTAGACATTTGCTGATTATAGCAATTACCACAATGTTGCAGCAGCGGGTGAGCCTTAGCACAACTGGTAAGATTGCTTCATTGTGACCTAGGTGTTGTAGGTTCAAAAAATGGAAACATCCTCTCCGCATGCAGGGGTAAGGCTGCATACATCTGACCCTCCCCAAACCCGTGGGAGTCTCATGCATTGGGATGACATGTTTACAACAAATTACATATACCAAGGCACACTCTTCAATAGCAGTGGCCAATCTTTGGTGCAGGCCCATTTCATTGTAAACCAATCTGTTTCATTAGTTCGAACACTTGTAGTTCCTTAATATACGCTCTTATTGTCCAGGTTACAAAGTTGTGTACAATAATCAAGTTGAATATCCAGAGTCTTTGTTAAAGTAAAGAATTCATAATTTGTGTTTCAAACTGCTGAAAAGGTGTTGTAGATATGTGAACTTTGACTATCTTTTTAGCAGAAAGGCTGGATATATAATACAGAGTAATTAAATATCTTATGTAAAGTTGGATTTGTGATGAGTGACACTGTGCAATAATGCTTATCATTTATATAGGGACGAGAAATCACAACTACTGTTGGGTGTACGACGTGCCAATCGTCAGCAAACAGCATTGCCATCATCTGTGCTGTCAGCTGATAGTATGCATATTGGTGTGCTTGCTGCTGCAGCTCATGCTGCAGCAAGTCGCAGTCCATTTACTGTATACTATAATCCAAGGTATATCAAACTCTAATTTTCTTAAATCTTTCCATGTAGTCTTTTTGTCTTTTTCATTATTGGAGTATCATTTTCTCTAAATATGCTCAGGGCATGCCCTTCCGAGTTTATAATTCCTCTAGGCAAGTACCACAAAGCTGCGTACACCCAAGTATCAATTGGGATGAGATTTGGAATGATGTTTGAAACAGAGGAGTCAAGCAAGCGCAGGTGCAGATTTATTATAGTCATTTGTCTAATGTTACACTTAGCTACAGACTTATTTCTTTTGTTGCGGTACACTGTAGCGTGATTGCAAAATCTTGCTAATATGGCTATAAGAAGTTCTCTAATCTTGGTTTCTAGATTTATATTGGTCTTCTATTGTGTTAATTTTTGATGGATTAGCATTTGATTTGATGTGAAACCAAAAGTGTTTTGAATCTTCCCTCTAGATTTGCTTAAAATCTAGCTCACAATGTTGTGCAAACAAGATTTTTGTTTAATTTTGCCTCCTTTACTTTTGCACCAAGAATCAAGAAGTCCTTTTGGCTCTTTTGACTGTTTTGGTCCTTGACACTTGCTTCTTTTCTGTATTTATTCCTTGTGTGTGGAGCCACCTATGTTAGTGTATTTGTTTTTACTAGTGGAACTCATTAACTCAGTGTTAACCATATTTTCTTTTTCTTTGTCCCTTCTTTGTCTAGTTTTTAAGTCTTCAACTAAGTATGCATGCATTTTGTATAGAACGTATCTTTTGTTTATTTTTATATGACTCATGATCTTGTTCGGTTTGGCTTATTGTTATTTTTTATTTCGTGTTGAAACACTAATCCTTTGTGTTCCTTTCATGTTGTTTTGAATCTTAAATCACCTTATGTTGCTAAAGTATCTACATGGCCCTACCTCAGATGTTATGCTTTTCAACATTATTTACTCATTTTTCCATTAACTTATGACCTTTCAGTTTAATACATTGATTCAATTTTTATTTCTTTCTAGTCTCTTTAATTAATTTTGGTAGATTTCATTTGCAATTTGGATTGATGAACCCTCCAGTCATGGTCGGTGGAACCGTCCTGAACCGTCCGGCTCAGGGCGTACTGAGCAGTACCAGCAGCGGACCGGGATGGTTTTGTCAACCAAAATGAGAAACGGGCGACGAAGGGGGAGAAGGAGAAAGAAAGAGAGGAAAAGAGAGAGTGGGGGAGGAAGGAAGAGAAAGAGAGGTGGAGGTCGCCGACGGAGGGCTGTAGAGGGCTAGAGAGCCATGAAGAGGAGGTGGAGAGGCTTGGCCTTTGGTTCTCCTATTTCGTTTGAAATAGAGGTCTCGAAGGGAGCCCCTTTTTATTTTCACAATTGAAACAGAGGTCCCGGAGGGGGTCCCTCTTTATTTTCGCGATTTTTAAGTGAAGTCGGCGAAGGGCCGCAGAGCACTGGGGAGCCATGCGGATGAAGCAGAGGAGGGGCTCCGCCTTCGGTTCTCTTGTTCGTTTGAAATAGGGGTTCCTAAGGGGGCTCTTTTTTATTTTCGTGATTTTTAAGTGAAGTTTTTCCAATTTCGAACTCTTCGCCTTCGATTCTCTCATTCGTTCGAAACAGAGGTTCCGGAGAGGGTTCTTTTTTATTTTCGCGATTTTTAAGTGAAGTTGTTTCTATTTCGTTCGAAACAGAGGTCTTGGAGGCAGAGTCCCTCCTCCGCAAGGCTCACCGGCCCTCCGCCACCCCTTTCTCTCTCTCCCTCTCTCACCCTTCTTTCTCTCTCCTTCTCTCTCCCATTCTCTCTCTTTTCTTCTCTCCCATTCTCTCTCTCCTGCCCCCTCTATTGTGTTGGTACGGGCCCGGCACGGAATGATGCGGTCCGTACTGACCCATACCATCGGGCAATAAGTCTGGGCTCCGATTCTGGAACAACAAACCTTACCAACACTTTCATCCTTAAGATTGATTTATTTTGTCCATCCTTGAGTGAATTTGGTGTAGACTTTGTGCCATGTTTCAGCTAGACATTTCAAATTCTCCATTTTGCTAAACATGTTTCTTCTTTTACATTAAATTGGCTTGTGGTACCTAAACCATGATATTTGATGGCTTTACTTTTTGGTGGCTCTGCATTACTTACTAAATACATGCTTTGAGCCTCGCCATTTGGCCATTATCCTATGCAGCAGGTACCAAACATTCATGTTAGCGACATTGATATTTGACACAGCACAGGGTGTAGCCAAGATAGTCTATGAGCATCAATAGTCTTCCGAAAATAGAATGATATCACTTTTGCAGTTTTGCCAAGTAACTTAATGCTAACCTTCTAATTTTATTTTATTTTATTTCAATACCTTTTTATACGCTCGAGACTCTTAGGTGGCCAGTGACTCCTTTCCCATAAAGTAGCATTCTAGGTCTTTGGAAAGGTCCCTCCATTCCCAAAGTTGACTTGTCAAGGAGTGTGAGACGAATTTTATAGCTTGTTGTCATTGGTTAATGGTTGTTAACAAATATTCTAGAACCATGGCGAACCATTACCTTAATCTATAAGACTGATCATTCATAATTGCAAATAACCTGTAGTACTTCCCAATAAGTTAAATATTCTAAAACTTAATGGAACTTAGGTGAATGCACAAAGTCAATCTTTATCCCAATGGTCTTCCTTTGTTAGCTAAGGATAGAATGGTGAAAATTGGAGATTTTTAGTTAACATTGGAGTATTGAAGTCCATTCAGATTATAGAAACATAAGCATTAGAGCTAATTTCCACGGGGAGGCAGCATTATTACTTGAAGGCATCACTGTTATCCCCCCTATTGTTCTTACCAAAATAGTCCCCAAAAAATTCATGCAATAAATAGCGTCAAATTCTTCATTAATTAGTGTTTTTAGTTATCAGAGGATTTTTTTTTCAACTAATTAAAAAAAATCAGAATACTTCTTTGACTCTAGCACCTTTATATACCATTTGCTGAAAAGAAAAAAAAGAAGGAAAGAAAACCAAAATGAGGTGAGTGAACCACTCTTCTGCAAACTTGAGGACTTGGAGGCCTTCTTTGGTGAACACTTCTAGCACTGGTTTCTACTAGTCATTCCGGTTTATCGAAAATCATGCTTAGGTCTTGAGTTTGATAGGCCTCAATGTCCTCTTTGTTACACTTCTCAAGCCCTTGACACAATCAATCGACAGCCTACTTTTGCCATGGTTAACGAAATAATTAGTACCACCTGAAGCATCTCTTTCATGTGAGCTTTGCTTACTAAACCCAGATAAACATGCAGATGAGTTCACTAATCTTCAATATCGTTAGATACACGCAACTTTAGTAAAATGTTGTATTAATGTGACAAAATAATTATTATGGCTTGTCTGGTGCTTACTTGATGTCCAGCTAAACAAATTCATGATTTTGTGGCCATCTTTATTCACCATGTGCCATGGAAAGCTTCCATGTTTTATTCATCTATCAAAATCTGTCTGAGACGTTCTTGAAGGAAGGGATCTTAAAAGACAAACTTGTGAATTGAAGGAGGTATTAGTAAACCATCACTCTTAAGTATAATTATCACCAATACCAATAATAATGTCAATGATCTCTTAGTGGGGTCAGATATCATTTTGGATTGTTGAGCAAGATCCACCACAACCCACATATTTTTCTATTGGGTATGCATGAAATCAGTAAGTTTAGTACCAAAATGTCTTAAAACTCACACATAGAAATAGGAAATTATTCTCCATTATCATTAGCCTAGTCTTCTTAAATCTTTTGAGCAAGAGAAAAAAATTGCGTGACTGATGTTTCTAATTGATTTCAGAGGACCTTGGTAGCTGGAATTTTCTATCTACAGTAATGTAACTGCTCTGAAATCTTTTTGGAATCTTCAATCTGCACCATTTTCCCCAGTGCTTTCTTATAGTGTTTCTAAAATATCCACTTTCCTGCACCTGCATCTGCTCCTGCACCTACTCTTGATTTTGGCAATTAAGGAGAGGACAGTATCTTAAGAGGGCATTTTGCTACTGTGCGAAGGGGCAACTCCCAACATGAGAAAGAAAAGGCTCTTTACAGTTTGGCTTTGTAAATTTTGACCATTGAAGAGATTATAAGATGTAGATAATTTTATTGCTTATACATTTTTTCTTCAAAAGGATACTGGAAAAGAATCTTATCACAACCAATGCACATGAGGTTAAACCTGGTAGCTTCAACATCTTCAGTCATAACTATTTCTTTTGGTTGTCTTCACACATTAAACTATAAGTTTTTTCTAAAATCCATACTCCTTTAGCTTGTCGGCTACCAACTTATCTTTCCACAGGAACCTTCATAATAATAAGAACTGTTCCTAATTGAGGAACTCCTTAAATTGAAGTTGCTCTGAAAATCAGGAGTATTTGCTTTTTCTGCAGTTCTACTCTTGATGGTGTTGGCTCTGTAATTTCTCATTCTTGTAGGATTTGTGACTAAGACTCCTCGGTACTAGACTCATTCAAAATTTCATGAATAACCAAGGTAGGGCTTGATGTCAGTGATCAATTTTGTCATGGACACTGTAAAGATACAAGTTTCTTATCCTTTTTCTCAATCTTAATACTAGATTATCATGCTAGTCAAAGTCCTCTCTTGTCATCCCTGGCTTCTTCTCTTACCAAGGTTGGGGAAAAATATGCTATTTTGGCTTGCTATGATGCTCAAACTTGCTTTTATAGATTGTTAGATTTGCTTTATTGCTTATATGCTATGTAGAGAAGGAACTTAATTGCGGGGCAATCAAGTGGAAGTAACAAAAAAAAATGTTAGTAATAAGGAACTGATTTTTTAATAAATGAATTAAATAAAAAAAGAGAACTCAAGACATATTATCTCTATTTGTTGAGGTCCTTTCCATGCTAGCGAAGAATAGTCATGTTAGGTGTCTAGTAAGGCCACCTTTCAACTAATAATGAACCACTATCGTAATTACAAGATTTGGATCTTGTGGGGCTCTACAAAGAAAAGACTATTAAAGGATGGTGAAATTACAGATATAAGGAATGGTGAAATTACAGATATAAGGAAGTGATGTCCACTCAACCGGCAATTCAAGACCTTTTAATACTATTTCAAATGTTTGAAGGCTTGGTACTAGGCTTATATAATACCTTACTGGTATGATACGGTTATGACCATATCAACACATGGTTTGATGTTGGAGTCAACACTTGTACCATGTGTTGGTGCAGCGGTGTACCTAACCGCCATACCATACTTGGTTGCTACAGTATGCGTCATATGCTTAAAATGCTGCTATTACACATTAAAATAGGACTGAAATGCATAACAGAAGCAGCCTTGGGGACTTCCAAGGACAATTAACCTCTGATCATACTTTCAATATCCAGACCTAATTTTGAGTGAACTATAATAATTTGCAAACTAATCAAACAACAGTAGGATATCTTTCCAAAAAAAACCTCTGAAAAAATCAGATACTTAAGGTCTCTTAGTTTGAACATGCCAAGAATTTGGATTGCAATTTACTCATTGACTCATACTGATAGCTAGACAAAGAGTTCTAGGCTCTGAAAACCTTGGGTTCCACCTAGAGCTCAGCCAGTTTGGTAGTTTCACTTACCTAAAACCTGTTCAATAATTCCATAACCTTAGTCCCGGCTTGGCTAAGCAACCTGGTAATCTTAAAATACCTTTTTTTTCCATACTATCTTTCAGCTAAGTTACTTTGCAACCTTAGCATATTATCTTTTTTTTTAAATACTTGGGCTCAAATTCAATAAAGAGGGATGTACTTTAAATCTGTTTTCCATCGTATGCCTCCAGATTGTATTGCTTAACACACATAAGGTGCAAGATCAGTAATAAACATGAAAGATTCTAGGTTTTATGCTGATGTGCAAGTCCGTTTCTGTTATTGTGAAGGCAAATGCTTTTCTCCTCAAGTCTAACTTCCTTTAAAATCATGGTTGGAATATAGTTCCCTTTCTTTAAACCAAGTATTATTAGCTTGCTTGTCAATGTTTGTAATGCATTAGAAATCCATGTGTGAGAATATTATGGTTGTCCTTGCTTAACTTTATTTTAAATTTTTGTATCAGTACATCATGTTTGGTGATACAGCATAGTTTGCGCTAGCATTATAAAAGTTTAGTCATCTGTTCTTGCAGATATATGGGTACAATTGTAGGGATTAATGATTGTGATCCATTAAGATGGCCAAATTCAAAGTGGCGTAATCTGCAGGTGACTTGCCCTAGCACATTTATTTATGAAACAATCTCTATAAAGAAGCACAAGATAATTGCATTGTCTGAAGCACTAAATATACTCTCTCATGATCAGGTAGAATGGGATGAACATGGCTATGGGGAAAGACCAGACAGGGTTAGTCTTTGGGAAATTGAAACTCCTGAAAGTCTTTTTGTTTTTCCTACCCCAAAACGACAATGTCTTCCCGGATTTGTTGGTAAGTTTTGTTGATTCATTTTTAAAGGAAGTATTTAAATTATTCTAAATTATTTTTTCAATACCAGAAGGTTCGATGTGCTGTAGATTTGATCTTGTCAGATCAACTCCTTGAAATATTTGCAGTACGTGACACTTGGTTCCCCATATGTATTGTTTGTGTGTATGTTTATATAACTAGCTGCCAATGTAATATATATACGTATATTTTTCCTCCATTTGGACTCAAGATCGTTCTCCTATTATTAATTTTGCAGTGCCTGGCATGGAACTTGGATCAGCAAACATGTCAACATTGTTGAAGGATCCAGAAAATGTAAATGGTGACTTACGTCCCTTGATCTCTGCTTTTGGAACAGAGCAGCTTATTAGGTTCTTACATAAACCTCAAAGTCCTGGCACTGGGAATCAGCTTGGATGCCATCAGTCAATATATGCTAGCATATTACGAAACATCAAAACCGATGACATTTCAAGGACCTTCTCTTCTGCTGTGCCATTTTGTATGGTAAGAAATCCGGTACAGCAAGAGGAATTGGTTAATAAACCACCAGTGCAACAGAAGTGCCAGTTTGCTCCAGTACAGCAACAGACCCTCCCTTCAGAAAATAGATCATTGCAAAGTCAAGAATCTCAACATTGCGGAGTGCACAATGGTGTCGACTTAGATTCTGTGCCATTCCCACATATGAAGCCACAAGAACTGTGTAAAAAAGATTCGCACTTGGAACAAAATTGTCTAGATCAATGTGCAAGTGATGAGGATAGAATCAGCATATCAAGGAGTGAAAGTGCATTACTAAATGAGACTGTTCAGCAGAAAAGAGATTCAGCTTCTGTGGCATCAACAAGTCAAGTGGTTCCACAATCTGAGAACATAATAAAAGCACCTTTGCAGAAGATACCAACGGAACATCCGAACCTGCTTTCCAGAAATGATTATGGTGAAAATTCCATATGCTCACTTAATCATGAGAACATTGCAAGCCAAGTACATATAAACCAAGATTTACAAATTAAGGGACATGGTGATCCCCAAACTATCCAGCAGCAGCTTGAACCAATTAGTATACAGCGACCAAGATTAGAAACAACACATTCACCAGATAAGAGTGACATGAGCAACTTGCATCTACATCAAGGATACCCATCTCCGTTCTTGAATAATGAGGACTGGATGCTGCAGTCTTCATGCTACCAATCTTTTAACGACATTAAAACACCTGAATTTCTGGACACTGCTGGAAGGCCTGATTCCTTATTTTTATCTGCATCTGAGAATGTTATCAGTACCTCGACAGACATATCATCTATAGTGAATCCACCATCCTTTGATCCTATAGAGACATTTCAGTTCTCTTGCACGTCGGATTCTGGGACGACTCCATGCCTCCCTACTTTCATTCAAGAATTCTTGAGTACTCCTGAGCTAAATGCCCTCCATGATGAGCAGCTTGCTCCAGGTATCCTATCATCTGAGGTGCACAATTTGCAAGTTTTTGAAGAGGCTACTGTCTTGCAGAGCATATCTAACTCATGTGGAAGAAGAGACTTATCCGAGGAGAGTTACAACCAAAGTGAGACTTTTAGCAATGTCCAGTTTGAAGCTAGCACTGGAAGCATGAATATAAGTCCTTGTTATCCAACTAAAGCTTTTGATGGCTCCAATATCATGGGGAGTTCCAAGTTTCATGTTCTTTCACAAAGTCTGGTTGGCAACCTTACTTCTAATCAAGATCTGCAGTCTCAGATTACCTCAACAAGCTTGGCAGATTCTCAAGTGTTCTCTCTACAAGATATTCCTGACAGCTCTGGAGGGGCATCATCTGGGAGCATAGATGCAAATGAGTACGGCTTAAATAGAGGTTCAAGAAAACAAATTTCTCAACAACCTTTGCGAACATACACCAAGGTAAAGTTGTAACTATTATACTGAAAACTGATGTTAGTGAACTCTGCACTCCTCCCAAATTTGGAGAATGTCTCTTGAATATTTGCCCTTGCTCTGATAATATATGATGCTAACCATATTGAACAGGTTCAAAAGCTAGGATCTGTTGGAAGATCGATTGATGTGACACGCTTTAGAAATTACCATGAATTAAAATCTGCAATTGCATGCATGTTTGGACTTGATGGGCAACTCGATGATCCTAGAGGTTCAGAATGGAAGCTTGTTTATGTTGATTATGAAAATGATGTTCTTCTTGTAGGGGACGATCCATGGGAGTAAGTCTTACTTTTCCTTCCCTTCATGCATGTGAATATATTCAATGTCCATAGTTATTATTCAAATACAAATGTGTTTGACATTATGCATATGAATATCTTATCCTAAGCTGTAAATGAAGATACCTTTGAAATTTAAACATGCAACTAATTCATAACATCTTTCCCAGCCTGCTTTTTTTAAGCATTTTGTGATTTTTTGTTAATCCCTACCAAATCTAGGTTGACTATGGGCTAGGTTCATGTCAGAGATTTGACCTATTCATGAGTGCAAGTACTTGAGTAAGGTCTATGGGACATTAAAGTGTGAAAATAAGTAGAATATGCAGTTAAGAAAATAAATTCTTGTACCCAAAGATCAAATTCTATATGGAAATTTTTTTCTCAAGCAACAAATGTACAATAATTGTAAGCTTACCTAATCATGCAAGTTTGATAAACGCGATTCTGATTTTCTTTGATAATCAACATGCCCTATAGTGGTTGAGTGTAGCCCTCTATCAGTCTATCCCATATTATATTGCCACTAGGAACCAATTCACTTATTTCTAGGGGTCTCTAGAGTTTCTCTAGTCTCTAGACCCTATCTACCTTGTTTGTTGATTGTTGAGCAAGAAGAAACAAGACTAAATGGGTCTGGCCCTCTCGATTTTTTTATAAACAGGGGGGAATTGATTGGCACACCCAACCTCCTAATCTGATTAGGAAGCGTTTTATTCCCCCTTTTCCGTTTTTTCCCCCTCTTTTGTGTGTGTGTGTGTGTGTGTGTGTTTTTTTTTTTTTTTTTTTTGGGGGGGGGGGGGGGGCTGTAATCTTCTTAAAGTGGGCCCCTCATGCTTCTTAAACTGAAGATGGGACAATTCTAGGATTCTCTCTCAGGTTAACTGACAATAGGACCGACACATTTCCAAAATGCATGCTAAGGCCCGATCTCAGCCTTCAATGCTATCTTAGTCCCTTTTTAGCTTAGTTCACATCCTCTACATGTGACCAAAGCCCAGTAGGCCTATTATACATGCTCTACAACCTCCCATAGGCTAAAACAGTTGTTCTAGGAATTTGTGGGTAACCTAGTATCCTGCTTAAGTGTTTATACCAAGGTTTGCCGTGTCAGTACTGGACCCTATACCGGTGCCACACCAGCATAGTATTGGTACGGTACGGATTTTTTTTTGGCATACCGAGTGTTGGTACGCCACCCGTACCAGTACCGAACTATGAAGGAAGGCGGGATATAGGTGTCTAGTCAAAAGTTCATTAGGTGTACAATTAATTATCTCTTAGTCAAACTTGTCACATTTTGGGGGAACATTTCACCTAGTTGTTTTCTCTACCCTTGGAAACAACATTGCAACAACTCTCTATGATCCAGGTCATTGTGAGATGTAATTCCTTTATGTGACATTACAACCATTTGCACTAGTGTCACACAAATATTACCAATAACTCTTTCGATCCTTGGGATAAAATAGCAACACAATAGAATGCATATCTAAAACACACGTTTATGGGCTCTAGGGTTTGATTAGTCATTGTAGAAACTTATTTACTAGAAAAAATACTTTTCAAACTAAAAGATAATTTTGTATTTCTTCGTTTTTCTAGAAAAAATGTGCCAAACAATTTTGATGAATTGCTAAAAGGAATAAAATATCCAATGAGAATCCTCATCGCCCAAATGAATTATTCTCCTTCATCAGATCGTGGATTTCTTGTTTGGCATTCCATGTGTCCTCAGTGCAAGACATGTACACCTAATGACCTACTAACTTAACCCAAGTTTGGTCTAGTTACCTGACCATTAAAGTGACTAGATTCATGGGAGTCCATGTAAATCTCTCAAGTCAATGGACATTTAAAAATTATCACATGCTGAGAAAATGGTCTGTTATGAACTTATGATAGTATTTTGTCAATGAGACATGTTCTCATGTTAGTTTGTCAATGTGTCTTAGATATTTGGTTATTCATATGAAGCCGCTACTTTGGCAACTGAGAAAAGATCGTCATCATCATACGGTCGTTATCCACAATTGTTAGCCATCTTGGTCAGGTCTTTTAACCATAATTATAGCTGTGACAAGCTTGATGAATAAGGAGTCAGAACCTTTCTTTTTCTTGCTTGCTTGATGCAACTGATTTTCTTATAATGTCTTATGATCTTAGGTATCTTATACCTTGTCTGACATCTCATGCCAACTAAATAATATCTAAATATGCATAGATAAAGGAATAAACAATCTTATTCATGCCTTTCTCACAAATGAATCATGCTTTTGTTAGGCCATCATTTTCAACACTTAATTTTACATGTATAAAGTGCCATAATTACTTCCTTGTTAGATGGTTAGGCAAATCTTTAGAGCAACATGTGGAAATCCCAACGTGTGCATTTGGTGTAAATATATGCCTCTTGTCAGCTTTTGGTTAAAATTAAACATCAACAGCAACTCTAGATGCTGCAACTCCTTTTACTCAATATTGAACATGCCTATCCAAAAGCTGTGGGCTGATTGTGATTAAAACTGCGTCATACTAATAACGTAATGTGGTCAATCAGTCCTTGTGGATTTCAGTACCTTCTTGGGGCTATCCATACATACATATGTATGTATGGAAAAGCTTCTTATAGTTAATAATATATTATAACCGAGTTCAGTTTAAGTTGAAGTCTGTCGTATGTGTTTTTTTTAATATCCTCTAGCAGAGAATGAGCATTAAGGAGAATTAAACCAGGTAAATTGTTGGTTTTATAATGTAAAATCTTGCAGTTATAAAAAATGAATACATAAAGACATACAGGAGGATTCTGGTTGTCGGCAAACTCTACATTTATTATGATATATTCAGATGTCATTGTATGAAATTATACTCTTACGACATAACTTACCCTTTTTCAAGTGCCATCACCCACATTCAACTACAGCCGCACCTTAGTTTTATTTGGTTCTGCTTTCTTTTCATCTCCTTATTCGTTTTTTCTTGTCTTTCTTTAAAATGAGAACTATAACTGCATTATCAGCAGCGCCCATCATCTGCTTATTCAACATCAAAAGCCATGCAATTGCAATTCCCTCCGAATTTTCCCGACATCTAAATATTGTCTGGTCTGCTTGTAGGGAATTTGTCAACTGTGTTAGATGCATTAGGATTTTATCTCCTTCTGAAGTACAACAGATGAGCCAAGAGGGCGTGCAGCTTATGAATAGCTGCCTCTGATCAGGTCAAGAAGACAACAGATATTTGCCATGCTTAGCATTTCCAAACATCACTCAGCTGAGTAAGCTTTGCTAAGCTTCCATGATCTTCTATTGAAAAACTGAAGAAATGCGACAAACTGGAAGAGTTGTGGAAATCAGGTTATATTCTTTTATCTTCTCTGGAGAAGGCCTGTTTACAAGCTTCAAGAAGTGGGTGAGATAAAATCAAGCATCATTGTTCCATTTGTTTGGGAAAATTATCTTGTGATCTTGTTTGCGGATGGTTAAAGTGTAAGTTAGACCTCGATCATAGTTGTAATGGCAGCTGCTAATTTATTCTCTAAAGTTATAATCGGAATGCTTGAATTACATCTCCACAATCTAAATCGTCTCTACTCATTTCTCCCAATGCCCAAAGCAGAAAGTCAAAAACAAGGGTGTCATATATGACTGAAACAAGGCCTGATAAAATGGATCCTTTTTTCCCCATGGTTTTGAATTTTTCTTTTGGGGGCTTATTCTGCTTATAATGTTGTGTTATATAATGTGTTACTGTGGATACATTAGCTATGGTCATAACAGCCATCATTTGAACATTTCATTGCTCAAAATGTGCTCAGTTCTAACACATCTCCTTTGAGTTTTCCTTTTCAATAAAAATATTTTATAATTGATGAATAGGAATAAGCTAGGGCCTGTGTGGTATTGCTTTTGTTTTCTATTAAAAAAACCCAAGAATAAAAATGAACTAGCTTTTCTTTTTTTCTGTTAAAAAAACTGAAAAATAAAAATGAACTAGACTGAATGACCGTCTGATGAAACCTTTCCATTCTCTTAAATTGGTCTTAAAACCTTCAGATTTTTTGGCAGCAAAGATTTGTTGCTTCCAAAAAAGAGCAAAAAAAAAAAGAGAGCAAAGAATGACAGGATTTGTGCAAATGCCATCTTCAACATCAATCTCCACAACTGTTTCACTTTTTTGCAGGGAAACAAAAACATCAAAGCCACTCTTGGATGACACTGTAACAAAGCTAGTACTCTTAGGGTGGGGTATTGAGATTTTGAGGGTAGGATGATATGGTTATTATCATCTGGTGGCAACACTAACAAATGATTGTTGTTCAGCATACTTAGTTAATACATTCAATATGGACCCAGCGAATGATTGAAAGCATACAAACTTCTCAGTATGAGACATTTTTTTCCTGTACAAGTAGCCATTGGAATGCAAATGTGCTGTTGTGCACTTGGCACAAATTATTTTTTACTTCCCATGGCCTCCAAATGAGTCAAATATATTATAGTTACTATTTGGACTACAAAAATTCTTCACACATGTTACACTGAATAAAATAAAGAAAATGTCAACTGAACTTCCATAGAATAGAAGTCATTGCGAAGATGGCATTCACCAGGTTTGGCAATCAAATCCTGCGTTCGTTTGGATTGGAAGATTAGGGATACCTCGGAGGAGCTACCTCTGGTTATGTCGCTCATTGTCTACGAGCTCTTTCTATTAAAAAAAAGTCATTGCTAAGCGCAGGCACTACACAATATATTCAGCAATAATATTTTATCAATACAGATGCAAAAATGCCATCTGACCAAGCTAGTAAAATCTTTGGTAGTTGTACTAAATGATTTGCAATCGAATCCTGCATTCCCCAAGTTTGGCGATCAAATCCTGCATTCGTTTGGATTGGAGGGTTAGAGATACCAGGGAGGAGCTACCTTTGGTCATGTAACCCATTGTCTATGAGCTCTTTCTATTAAAAAAAAATAAAATCATTGCTAAGCGTAGACACTACACAGTATGTTCAACAATAATATTTTGTCACAACAGATGCAAGGATGTTTGGCAGTTGTACTAAATGATTTTTAATTGAATCTTGCATTCACTAGGTTTGGCAATCAAATCTTGCATTCGTTTGGATAGGTTAGGGTTTATGTAGCCCCTTGTCTACGAGTTCTTTCTATTAAAAAAAAAAAAATCATTGCAAAGCACAGGCACTACACAGTATATTCAGCAATAATATTTTGTTATTATAGATGTAAAGATGCTAGCTTACCAAGCTAGTAAAATCTTTAGTAGTTGTAGTAAATGATTTGTAATTGAATCATGCATTCATCAGGTTTGGCGATCAAATCCTACATTCATTTGGATTGGAGGGTTAGGGATACCTAGAAAAGAGCTACTCCCGATTGTATAGCCCACTATCTACGAGCTCTTTCTATTAAAAAAAATATATATATTGCTAAGTGCAGACACTACACAGTATGTTTAGCAATAATATTTTGTCATTACAGATACAACAAGGCAAAAAAGCACTACCATCTTAGAATTGCACTTCTGTCACATTTTCATGAATGATGTATCCTTCCAACCACCACAGATGCTCTTATGCCTCCATTATTTCTAAATGACATGTATACCTTTAGACCACAGCCAACACAATGGAATAAAGGGAAGAATAGCCTATCTGTACTACTTTCATTTTCAGATGCTGTTGGGAAAAAAATAAAATAATAGAAATTGCATTTCCTCCGAAAGCAACTTCTGGTGACAAGCAATGTGCTACCCCAGATTCCACCATGCAAGCCTCCTTGTATCATTGCTTCATCATTCCACTAAACAATCAAATATCCAATATATTTTATTTAAATACATAATAGTCTTTAAATATTTAGTTGTTTTCTCTTGATAATATAACAATTTGCAGTACCTAAGTTGCCACTATTTATATTACCTCCCAAGTATTTGACAATGCTATTGATTTATATTCACGAATGCAATGACATTTAGAACAGATACTGCTTAAAAAATTAAGACAGTTTGTTATGATGAGGGAAGATATATGATACATCTTTGAGTATAAGACTTTTAGGAGCCATTATAAAAGTCAACCACATGACTGATGGTGGTAGAAATATCAGATCTCACGGCAATCCACTACTGAAGTAGCACACACAAACTGCAGGCCCGCATGGTTGCTGAACTAAAGGAGGCTACACTGCTGACACCAGACAGAGATGAGCTGCAAGAATATTAACAAGATTGCGTAGTATAAACAAGGGGGAGAAAATTTACATAGCACCTGCTATTCCCCAGCATTGTAAGTGCTACATACAGTATCTAGCGACTAAAGAACACTCCGAACATGGCTCTGAAAATACATGTTTGAGAGCATCCGATACAGACCATGTCGCTGGCAAATAGTAATATACACAGGGAACATGCATAAGAATTCATTTGGGTAGATAAGTATCTTGCTAACGATAATCCCAACTTAAGGTAAATGAAGTTAAAGTAATGAGATCTGATTCTTTTTGATACAAAAGGTATTAGGTATCCAATTCTAATTCTTAACACATGACGAAAAGAGAGCTTGTGCATGACATGTTCCACAGGTTGTTTTGCCCTCTAAACATATACCTCTATACATGTCTTAGAGTAACTGATTAAAACAATAGTGAGTAGTAATATATGCAAGGAATATGCATAAGAATTTATTCATGTAGATATGTACTTTATTAACAATACATCTGACTTAAGGTAAACGAGATTAAAGTAATGGGATCTGATACTTTTTGATACAAAGGTAACTGATTCTTTTAGGTACAAAAGGTATGCTTAACTTGCTGCTGTTAAATTATTTTTGGATTTTTTTTTTCTGACATATGTAAGATGGTTCAGGAAACCAGACAAATTTGCTAAGGGCCCACTTGGTATTGCTTTTGTCTTCAAAACGCAAGAAGAAAAACGAACCTGACTGAACAACATATATTATGAAACCCTTTGCATTTTGAAATTGATCGAAAAAGCTTTAGAGCCTTTGCTAGCAAATATTTATTGCTTTCAAATAAGAGGGAAAACAAGAACAAGAAATAGCAGAAGTTTTGTGCAAATGCTATCTTGAACATTAATCTCCATTTGCTAGTTCACTAATTTGTAGAGAAACAAGAACACAAAAATAACAACAATGCCAAATCGCACAAAGAATTCATCTAATCGATATGCTATTTATTTTAATCAACTAGCAATTTGTTATAGTGGTAGTAGGAAATTGTCAAATTTCAGTTTTCTTCTTCTTCTTTCGGATGTCTGTAGATCAATGATGAATTAGATAGCTAATACTAAGCAACTAGATATCACTTATTTGTTATTTTAATTTAAGAGTTGTGATAATGCGCGCATCACTCTAAGGGGGCAAAAGGCCAAAATAAAAGGAAATCTGTCTGATGTATGGGTTAACTGTAATATGAAAAATACATTACAAACTTAGCAATGATCAAGTTGTAATATTAAATATGCTGTTGAGTTATTTTTGGATATGATCAAGAATAAAAGCTCCCAAAGAGATGAACTAGTCTGATCATTTAAATATAACTCGTCCAAAATCATTTAAATTTACATTTGATCAAGACTATGATTTGACACTCTCATATAGCATTACTGGAATATCTAAGAAGGCAACTACTTGGTGTCAGATCTAATTACCTTGTTCATTCAAGATCAACATGGCAGCTATCTTTCTTGATTTCTCTATAACCATGTTGGTACTTGTATATGTGCAGATCGAGAGGCTTTTGGAATGCATTTGGCTGGTAAAAAAAGATAGCTTGCACGATTGTTGTGACAATGTTCGAAATTACTGTAGGGGGAGAGAGGAATCTAAGAGGTCACCTAATGCCTAGGCACTAGGTTGGTACCATGTCAAGGCAACCCAAAAATGATAAATTCAAAAAATAGTAAACACAGGTAGAAATCTACAGTACTCAAAATTGAACATATAAAATAAGATGTAAGCAAAGGGAAATACCAACTTGACAGCATTCAATAATACATAAATCAATTTCATAATCCATCTCAAACAAGATGCAAAACATTAAGGCAGGCGCTAGGCAGCCATTTCTCAAAATATTAATTATGCTATTTTAATACCATTTTATTAGAATGTCAAGCCGCTCCAAATTTGATAACATCAAGACTTTGTAGACAGTATCTTCTAAATAGGTTGCTGCACTCACTTAGGAATCCTGATCCACATAATCACCAGCCTCCTAGTGCTTCCAAGCCCCTTTTTACTGAACATCATTCATTGTAACTATGTTTTATAACAAGTATTCTTGCTCTAGTGGAGGTTGTATTATTTACTATCTTATCGATGTTATGGAAACTTGTGTCAGTCAATTCTTATAATTACCAAGCCAGCCACAGACTTCAGCATGTTACTTTCATGGCTGGAATAGTTTATTAATTGAAGATGGTTTTTCATGAACCAATTACTCGAGCATCTATGAATGCACATATTAATTCAATTAGTATGCTAGTTAGTCTTACTAGTTGTCTAAGCATGAGAAAATATAGTACATGGACTTGCAAGTGATGCTCTACTCTATATTGTTTGACACACATAAGTATATATGTTTGAAGCATTATTGCCCAAATAATATCCCTTTTAATTTTACCAGAAGTCATAAAATATTATCTATGCAGGCTCTCAAAGCCGTGTAGTATTTGCAATATCTGTACTTTTCATATCTACTAGTTGATCCTTAGTATATCTTACATGTATGTGCATGAATACTTGTTGTGATAGAGGCAAAATCTGGCATTGTCATTGAAAAAGGATTGCTCATCTACCAATCAGTTCCAGACCTGAAGGTGTTTCATTTGATAAGCAAAATGATAACTGTAATGTTGTCAATAATTCTAGTTGGAGACACAATGCTAGCATTCTTAATCCAAATTTGTATTTGTACAATAGTGAAATAGATTGCTTGTTTGACGAAAAATTTATCAGACAACTAGGATGATATTTCACGATCTTTGCAATGATGACAGCAAATTCGTGAAATTAGCTAGGACTCAAGGATAAGCAAGTAAAGAAGCTCATATAAGACAGAGTCTCTATGATTTGTAATCCTTCTCACCTATTAGGAAGCTGCTTCATAGAAATGAAAAAAGAGAGAAAAAATGGAAAATTCTCTCACCTTCTAACGGGAGCATACAATGAAGACTCCAAATAAATTAAAAGGTATTAATTCAAGAATAAATGGACATTTATAGGATTTTAAAATCAAGATATACAAAGCCTCCAAGTACTTAATGCAACTCCAATTTGATCATAACAAACACCAATGCCACATTAACAATGACTATCGAGAAAGGATAAAAGCACACAACCAAGTAAAATATTGTAACAGGGAAGGCAGGGGTCTCAATATTGGACCTAGTATTGGTAATCTACCTAAGTATGCTGACACATCAAAAAATCAAACCATGGGACTGCAGTTAATTTCTAAGTTATTCTGGGAAAAGCTACCAATGGTTCAAGCTTTATCTTTAGGAACCACTCCCTCTATTGTCCACTTCATTGTCGTTGATCTGAAAGTTATGACACACAACTACTAGTATGATACTACGATAAGACTTGTCCGATCACAAGTTCTATTGAAGAGGCCATGGACTATGATCTCTTGAACTGCAAGGCAGAAACTCAAAATAGTAACAACTGAACAATATTCCAATCCAACTCAATTTGTTGTTTGCTCTGCAGCTTTTCTTTTGGCAATAATTATGTGGAAGTACTCTAAGTCGCAGACTAATACTAAACATCCTGACGGACCTATATGTCATACTATGTTGCAGTAGTCAAAGCCATTTTCATGAGTTCTTAATCTCTAGAACAATAGACAAAATGAGATAACAATTTCTTCACTTAAACGAAGGAAATTGAAGTGCCAGGAGGCAATGACAGCATTATTTATTGTTTTAGTTCACCTTGTCACCCAAACAGGGCAATGGTTGTACTGGTTTAAGTCCGGATATGAAAGCAAGGGAGAGGTGCCTTAATTAACGTATGAAACAAGAATGACTCGAAGCAATTGTTGAAGCAGGTCATCTGTTTAACAAAGGAAGGGGCGACATACATCTAAAAGAACGTATTGAACCAGGTGAATATGTCATGTGCTACAACTTAAACAACGCAAATTAATCTTAATAATAAATAGTTTCTAACAAATGAAAGAGAAGTCCAAATACAAAAATGTAGACTGAATTACACATTGCTAACAGTGGTCATTCAACATTTCCTTCTTTGGTTCGGAAGCACAACATGGTACCCACAACATTATCCTCCTAACTCCACCACTACACGATAAATAAATCCTACAAAATATATGAATATCCCCATCCTGCAGCCATTTGCGGCAACAAGTAAAGAAATGCCCACCCATGTTACACTTATTTCGCATACACTTGAAACAACAAAAGGAATTGCATGAGATTATAATTGGAGACAAGGAATTGCACCGCCATTTCTCATTTCGTCCAATACCCAAAGTCATTAAAGAATGGAGGAAGAAGCAGCAACAATACCTCTCCGCCGTCCTCCTTGGCAGTAGTAATGCCACAAGTCATCCTCTTGCCGGTTTCTGCAGAACTGCGGAGAGGTACACCTGAGTCTTTCCTATGCCAGCAGCATCGGCCTTCTCCCCAACCACCCATTTAAGCTTCTTAAATCCAAACCTCTCGATAAGCCTCGTCACAGTCCGCTTCCTCTCATCATCAACACATAGGTAGTTGTCAAGCCAGAACAAGCCTCCAGCCCTCAGGATTCTGTCGATGTCGAACATCAAGAACTCCAGCGCCTCCGGCCGGCCGGCTGGCCCCAGTGCCGGGGCACCTCCCTCATCCAATGCATTCATGATGTGCACAAGATCGAACACCGAGTCGTAGAATGGAAACCTCTGCGCCGGCGACATGAGCAGCGGGAACAGCCCCCTGGCGGCCACAAATTCATTCATCGGCTTGCCGCCGAGCTCGAGTGTTGATGTCACTATAGTAACATTCCGCTCGGCCATCCTCGCCGCGAAGTTCCCGGCACCACCATTGATGTCGAAGCCAATGCGGATGCCGCCGCCGCCCAGAGCCAATACGTCGTCGATCAAGAAGTCATTTTTCCCTGTCGGCTTGATCCACATCTGCTTGTCGATGCCGTTGAGGCCGGCGCCGGGGTTCTTGGTGTTGGGGTTCCAGAGGGATCGGGGAAGGGGGAGCCGGGGGGAGCCGGCAGGGGGGCGGGAGAGGCAGCGGCGGCGTGGGAGGGGCTCGCAGGCCTTGGAGATGAGCTTGGAGGGGAGGAGGGGGTCGGCGGTGGGGCAGGGGGCGGCGGGGCGGTAGGACATGAAGTCGGAGAGAAGGGCGGCGGCGGCAGGGCGGGCGCAGGAGTGGGCGACGGAGGAGACCATGGCGGTTATGCCGGAGCGGGCGTCTCGGCCGAGGGGGAGCGGGTGGCGGCCGAGGAAGAGCTTGAGCTCGGAAGGGAGGCCGGGCTTGGCGGGGTCGAGGGTGTCGTAGCCGGCGAGCTCGCGCTCGATCTGGTGGAGCCGGCGCTCGGAGGCCTCGATCTCCCGGAGGATGAGGGAGACGTGCTCGGAGATGACGGAGAGGTTCTTGTGGCCGCCGCCGGTGGCGGTGGCGGAGGGGGAGTAGGTGAAGACGTATAAGGCGAAGAGGTTGGTGGAGACGACGGAGGCGAGCATGAGGAGGTGGAGGGCGGAGGAGCAAAGCGTGGCGCGGCGGAACCGGGCGGTGCCGTCACCGATCTTGAGGGAGACGGAGCCCATGGGGGCGGACGAGAGGAGGGGTGAAGGCGACAGCGGGGCGGTGACGGGACACACCGGGATCTCCGGTTTTCTTTTGACCGCTGTCCGACCGGGAATAGCGTAGATTGCGTCCGGAGCTGGAAGAGTAGAAGGTGGGCGAGCACAAGATCGCTGTCGATTTCGCCGGCTATCTTATGTCTTAATTTATATATCTTTAAATCTCGCGTTCTACTAATCCTCGAGAACTTAATAACCACGCGATAATATAACCACCATCAAGGGTTCGCTAGCATCATAATTTCTTGTCATATTGGGCGGATTAGGTTAAGTAAGAGGATACGGAGAGGGCAGTTAGGTGGTGGATCTAGGGGCTTAGAGGAGTAAGTGTAGTTCTACTACTGAATTGGGGCATGCAAGTGAAGTTTTCTGGGGGTTGGAATGCAAGGCTGTCGTGCACTCAGACTACGCGGAGTTTTCAGCGCGTTCACGTGAGACGTGCCACCTCACGGATAAGGAATTTGTGACAATGGGAAGCATGGGAGATGTTAATAAAGATATTAATGCAAGTTGTGAAGAAAGTATTGTAACATTGGCATACTTTGTGAGATCCTTAGGTGGTTTTCCTCCTCTTCCCCTTTGGTTTCTTATTTAGTATAATTCTATCATTATTTGAAAGAGCTGCATTATTGTTAGCTTTAAGAAATGAATTGGATGTAAGCAATTAGACTCATCAGCCGAGCATGAACAGCTATTGTTGAGGTTGACTCGAGCCAAGTTAAACTTGGGATGCATGATCGACCAGGTATTGAAATGCCAAGCTATAGATTTTTGATGGTCTATGTAACTAATCTACTGAGCTGGCTCAACCCTTAGGCGACTGAGATGCTCGCCAAGGCTTCGGCCTCCAAATGCACTTATTATAGTGAGTTCCAAAATGAACGTCCAAATACATTGAGGCCCCAATACATTTGAAGGCCTCAAATGTTACGTATTTTTATAGCTATAAATGCATTGAGGCTTCCAAATGCATTTATATTGAGACGTATCTTTGTGATAAACTTTGTTGAGGGTCTCAAATGTTACGTATCTTTATAGCTATAAATGCATTGAGGCTTCCAAATGCATTTATGTTAGGACGTATCTTTGTAATAAACTTTTTACAAAGTTTATCACAAACTATCAGATTAGTTTCTAATCTAACTTGCCTGTGCGAGCCAACGTACCAACCATCAAGTAGGCCGTAGATGGAGCCCACTCTCGCCTAAAGCTGATCAAAATTCGGGCGGGGCCGGGTTCGCGTCGGGCTCTACAGCAGAAATTAGGCCCGATGGCTATGCCCAGGCCCAGTCGGGCAGACTGTCGGGCTTAAATTTTTGTCCAGGCCTGATCCGACATGCCCGATTTTTTCTTTATTTGAAATCTGAAAATGGGCCAGAATGGCCCAACAACTTAATGAACTCTCTAAAACTGAATATATTTTTTTACCTTTATTTTGTTTCTCCAAATGGTTAATTGGGTTCAAGCCATTTTTAAAATACGGGCCGGGCCGGGCTATTTTTAAAAGTTTTCAGGCTCAATTCGATTTTTTGGTCGGGCCGTTTTTTTCTGCCCAAGCCGACCTATAGGCCTTTTTTTAATGTCCAAGTCCAAAAAATTTCGAACGGGGCTGGGAGGGCTAGAAGGCCCGTGATCAGACTCTCGCCAAATCTCCATTTCTTCGACCACTTCTCCCTCGGCGACTAAAAACCAAACACCTGAAGCCCACCTCCGGTCTTCCCCATTTCTCGCCTCCGCGCTCCCAAATCGGATGGAGCTCCCCAGTGGGAGCCTCTTCCTGCTGGGCTTTCTTCTCCTCTTCGCCGCCTTGCTCGATCTGGCGGCGGCCATCCGGTTCCCCGACCGGATCCCAGAGTCCGGCCGCCGGCAGCCGAACCAGCCCCTCAGGGTTGCCGTCTTCGCCCTTGGGAGCTTCTGGCGTTCCGAGGCCACCTTCGGATGCCTCCCCGGCGTCGTCCGGACCTCGGTCGGTTATGCCGGCGGGTCCAAGACCAACCCGGAGTACCGAAACCTTGGAGACCACGCCGAGAGCGTCCAGGTCGGATTGATTCTACTCTCAATTGCGTGAATTCGGTGATATTTTGTTATGTTTCTCAGTTAAATTGTCAAAACTTAGATTTTTGGTTTGGGGGTATTGAGAACAAGGTTAGGTGGTTGCTGAAAATTGTTACCACGGATTCCTTTTTCAGAATTGATGGTATTTGTTCTGATAATTTAGAAAATGATGCCAGTTTAGATGTCAATTCTAGTAAGAAACTGGTAAGTTTCATTTAAAATGTTATTTTTGTTTGAGAAAGCAGTAACAGCACCTTCAGTGCATCTTAAAAGGGCTTGATAATGTTTGTCATTTTCTTCCTGATTAACAGGATGCATTTCTCTGGATCTTCAGGATTCTCAAGAATCTATATAGACAGTAATAGGATCATATTGCTAATCTAGTTGTTGCATACATGCTTACTTTTACTAATGTATAAAGTGGAAGAAGGGATAATCCTAGTTTGCTCAGTCTTAAAGGATAAGTTCATCGCAATTCTTCTTTTAAGTATTCGTAGTTTCATCACAAAAATATCTTAATATTTAAGCTATAAAGGCTAAAATATATCTATTGTCAATTCTCTAAAAGCTAAAAGTCATCTAGTATTAACACAATACATGGTTTTTCATTTCAATTTTAACAAATTAATCTGAAATAATCTGGTATTCAGAATTTACCACTATTTCTTACTTAATCAAATATTTACTTAATATAACTAAACATTTATTGCTTACATGTCATTTTTTTTTTGGTGAAAATTAGCCTCTACCACTCCACCAATATGGGTTAAATCTAATTTCAAAGTCAAAATGGCTTAGGAAGGTGTAAGGGTTAACATAAAATTATCATTTAGTAGATTCTAGCTTGTCTACTCGTAGATAGTAGTGTATCAGTGCAAATCCCTCTCAGGTACTCCATGTTGACATTGTTATTCCATGTTAAGGCTAACTCGTAAAACATCAAATTTAAGTAAAAATTAGAGGAAGAATGTGTACAACTCAAAAAGGAGTTGTTCAAGTTTTAAATGAAATTTCAGTGTCTTAGCATTTAGACTAATAACATATTAATATCATTACAATTTCTTTTTTCTAAAATGTCAGATTGAGTTCAGTGCTATGAATGGATTGCCTTGATACCAACAGCTGTTGATCATAATGCTGGTGGGGCACATAATGAAGCTTTAGTTTACACATTTTTTTCTAGTGGAATGAATCAAAAACCAGCTTCTTTCAGCTAATCAGCTTTGTTTATATTTCATTCCCATCCCAAACAATAAGAATAATTGCAAATGGTGAAAGCTTGTAAACTTTAATGCTTTATTGTCTGACCAGGTGCTCAATTTCTTTTGCAAAATATTAATATTGTGTTCCCATACTTGTATTCATTTGCTATTTTTCCATGATCTGGGTAGAACTCTTAATTTTGCATTCCAGATTACTTAATGAAATGGTATGAGATTCATTGATACTTCTCAAAGTGATGTGATTCCTTAGTTCTTTATGATAGATCTGTCCACACTGGCCTGTCAAACTTTCAATATCTTATGTTTGCCTTTATGGTCTGATCTATTTGTAATCATGTCTTCAAAGCAGTACTTATTTCTTATCCTCTTTTGGTAACATTGTCCAGGTTGAATATGATCCCAAGTTGATTCAATTCAAGCAGCTTTTGGATGTCTTTTGGGCTAGTCATGATCCTAGGCAGGTTTTCGGCCAAGGACCAGATGTAGGAAACCAGTATAGGTAAATGAACTCTTAAAGAAAGAAAAAAGAGATCTCAAACTTCTCATAGTGTTTGACATTCTAAAAAGGGAAAAAAAGGAGCTTTTCAAACTGAGAAATATCAATGTTGAATCTATAGCAGCCGCTAAAATGACACTTATAGCTGAGCACTCCTTGAGGAGTATGGACCACATTTACATTAATACCTATCCCAGGAGCAAGCAAATAATCTGGATTATCTAATTGACATCACACTTTTCGAAAGTTGATAAAAATATTGCAAAAGTTGGAAAAGTTTAATCAATTAGAACATGAAGTCATTTCTTGTAACACAAGACCTGCATACTCCATATCTTTCAGTTCTAGGCTTAAGCGTACAGGTACATATGCAGATATAATCAAGGGAGAGATGTAGATTTTGATGTTCATATAATATCTGATATAACCTAAATGTTTGAGAATCATCTGATTGATTTTTTTTTAAAATTCGATCCCTCTTAAACAAGGACTCTCCTTACTCTGCAGATCAATTATCTTCACAAATGGAACGCTAGAGGCTAGATTAGCTGCCGCAAGCAAAGAAAGGGAACAGACCAAGAGTAGGGGCAGTATTGTGACTACACAAATCCAACAACTAGGAACATTCTATCCTGCTGAATCTGAACACCAGGTATTTTCCTTTTAGCTTTAGTTTTTGAATACTCTAACAGAAGGTTCAAATGTTTTCTGCCTGAGAATATGTGATCTTTGTGATGCTTTTATCTTTATCACACAAAATGATATTGCATTTTATTTTCATTAATTTGTTTTAAATAAAAAAAGGGAAGTCCAATGCGGGCTGCGGGTTCTGGAAAGGGTCAGATGTGCGCAGCTTTAACCTTATATGCAAACATGCCGTTTCATATTTTGAACCCGTGAACTCCAATGTCATAATAGAGCAACATTACCATTGTGCCATATTAATTGTTTTAAATTCAGTGTTTATCACCTAGTGCTGTACTTGGTGAACTTCTTGATTGTTAGCCTCCTGAAAATTTCATGGAAGACTGAAAGTTTGGTTGCAAACAAGATAATCGATATGTAATTCCTGTGCTGTTTCTTTGTTGAAAAAACATAAAACTGAAAAAAGTGCAGTTGATAAGTTTTTAAATTAATCTGTTGCATGTCCATATAAGTTAGAAACAACTTGGGACTTGCCACATAAGTATTGAATATAAACAATTTGAGTATCCTGCCAGGTACGACTCGCCATGTATTTGGATGAGTTGACTTTAACTTGCTTCTCTTCTAAAACAACATGTATGAAGTTTAAACTAACAAATAAAGAAGCCAAGCTTTTTCTCACATTTTCCTTTGTGGTTTTTGTATGTTTCACATGGAAAGGGAACCATGCTTGGGAGTTGTTCCTAAACTAGTTTAACTCAAAACAACTTCATGGTTTTTTTTTCCAAAGTCACATGTTTTGAGCATTTCTTTGTTCCCTCAATGTTGATGACAGAACCAGAATGCTCTTAGCACTAGCCAATTTAGTGAGGAAATAAGCACCCACTAGCATGAAAGTAGTGGATACAGACATTCTCTTCTAGAGTTTTAATTATTTTTACTGCTACTAAGCATTCCTTTATTTCTGGTGTCCCCCAAAAGGGATTATTTAAGCCTGTCATTTTCTGATAGCTGAGAGGCAGTTTGTGATGGAGATAGCTAGCTCAGAAAAGGCATCCTAAAAAGAGTTTATGGCAGACTGCAACTAATAATTATAGAACCTCTGCTCAACGCTGCCATAAAGTATTATTCAGGTAGCAAGCCTGGTCTGTTAATAATCTTTGAACCACCATCCACCATTTAGAAAAGTGTCTAGCTTTGGAGACATTGAGTTACCATCTGCCTTGAGATCTCAAAGTATTGACAAAACAAACTTGGTGATTGTCAATGCATCATTTATTTATGTGCATCGCTTCTTTTTAGTCCTTAATGGTTCAAACAGCAACACCATTGTCCTTTCTTTCTTTGTTCATTATTTTTTTATAAATGTAAACAGCTAAAGGTGAACATCTGGGCCAGTTATCATCTGCTTTTCCTTTGTCAATTTTTCTTTTCATTCACATAGGTATGATGTTGTTCTTCCTCTCTCTAATAGCATAAATTTTTAGACCTTCAATTGGAGCTTTTACCTCCAATTCTAGTTGCAGGAATTTCTAGGTTTTCCTTCTCTTTCATATCTGGACAGGTGGATTCAGGTGGAACTTTCCTCATTGCTGCCTTTTCCAGATTCGAGATAGAATGAAGATCTCAATTCTGGCAATGGTGGTGGTAAGGAGCTTAACTCTGATGACGGGAATATTGAGAAGCACGGGCAGTTTATTACCTAGAAGCTCTGAAATGTTGAATGAGAGGCATGGGAAGAAACACAATATATAGTTTGTTTTGGATGATGGAAAATCAGCTTGGTGTTCTATTGGGGGATTTTTGGGACAAGAGAGGTCTTGATTTGCAAACATGTCAAAGAGGGGTCTGTATATGCAGTTAATTTATGAAGGAAAGAGTTAATGGAAAAAGCCCAATAGGGATCTTTTGACAAGAATATCAGCATTTTATCTTTTCTATTGAACCAAAAGGATAGCTTGATCTCTTTCTTTTTCACTACTGAATAACTTAAAAAGAGTTGCTAAGTGGTTTCTAGACCTTGTCTGAAAGAATGTGGTTAGGGAACATAAGCAGCAAGAGAATGGTGGTAATAGACAAGGGAGAGGATATTGTGGTGATTAAGTTGGCCTGCTAATTGAAACTCACAAAAGACAATATGAAATGGATGGAGGTGTTTAGGTTATACAGGGTAATATGTTTTTTAACTTGAAAAAAATATTATAGATATTGACCCAAGGATAGTGATCAGAATTACTAAGAAAATTGCAACAAAATTAGTTATGTTATAAGAAATGGGTAACAAGGGGAGAATCAGAACTACTATGGATCTTATATTTGTCTTAATTGAAGAAGGTAATTAGATTTTTTTCACAAAACTCTATCTGGTAAAAACAGGATTTGAAATGATGGTATTAAATTAAATATAAGGGAGTAAATTGAATGACACCGAGGATTCTCTTTTTAATAATTTGGGGTCCCAGAGGTTGTGTTCAGTGTGGAGTGTGGAAAAAAAAACCCTAGTTTGATGAATCTTCATTCCTGTTTTTTCAGTGGTTCAAATCACTTTATATGTTAGTCTAGAGAGGTCTTCCGAACCTTGGGTTTTTATGAAGTTATCATTTTGTTTGAAGTAGGAAACACCATAGGAGACTGGGCTTGATGTAAAGTCTGAGCATGAAAAGCAATCCAGCTAGCTGAAAGCAGGGAAGGTTAGACTAGGCTTTTAAATAGGTAACGAAGTATTCACTGTTGAGAAGATTAATTTGGTTCTTTGAAATAAGTACTAGCATGTATCTTCAGATGATCTGATATCTGTTTTCTGGTTAGAAAAGTATCTAAGCAGAGAGGAGTAGAAGGATTGGAAGGAATTTGGAGGACAACTCTAGGAGCAATGTCAAGTCTACTTCAAACCAATAAGTATTTAGCCCTTGAATGTTGACAATTCATTATAATTTCTTGGTCTTCCCAATAACCATAAAAGCGCATACAAATTCTATCCTTCATGTTGATTCTAAAATGTAACTACTGTTATATGCTAATGTGCAACAGACACCCAGGGCAACACCAATAAAAAGGTTGGTTTAGAGAGTGAGAAATGAGAAAAGGCCTAAAATATCATGGCTAGAAAGTTGGGAAAGGATTTGAGAACTGGTGCTGAAAAAGGACCTTATTCCTAATGGGATTGAATATGAAGAAACATTAATAAAGTCAGCCCAGACAATTGGCAATGGCACAAGACTTCTACAGCTCATGATTTTTACAAAAAACTATGAGCTGACCATCCACCTATTTTAACTTCTGGGTAAGATTCCAGCTCTCTGTTGCTTAATCACCTTGACAAAGACCTTACAACAAAGTAGTGAACTACCATATTATTTATGAACCAAACTAGACATGGATCTGGTGGTTGTAAGTTTTGACAACTTGAACAACACAGTTTTGGACATTGGTCCTATATCGGCTGATCCATTAATGTGGATGGTTCCAATTGATATAAAAATTTAGGCTATATTGTGTTATACAAACCTATTATGCAGCTGATTCAATTGTTGATTGAATGGCTTTCCATGAATAAATTATCTGACTTATGATCAGGCATGTCCTGCATGTGCCATACAGCAGATGGTTATGCATGCTTCTACGTGCCTTCATCAGATTTATGTGATAAGTTTCACCCATTTCCAATAGGCTTCTCGTGAGTCATGTGACTGTCTTTTGCCAAGCCTTAGTAGTTAGACTTAGGCCCTATTTAGTATTGCAGTTGGAGGGTTAAAAAGTACTTTCTAGAGGGCGAAAAGTTTTTTTTGGATTATTTTGAGATGTTTGGTAAAAAATTTAAAGCTCTTTATAGCCTCCAAAAGCTGGAAAAAAAAATCTATACTAGGGGAGGCTCCAATTTGAAGCTTTTTGCAAAAGCTCTATTTGAGAAAACATGGAAAGTTGTTTCTATTTTTATAAAACTCTGTAGAAATGAAAATACTAATGCTAATTCTTCGTGATATCATTATAATAATATTACTATCATAATATAATGATATTATAAAATATTAAAATATCAATATAAATAATTCGAAAACTAAAAATGTTATATAAAAATATTTTTTGATAGTATAAATAGTTAGATAACTGAAAGAGCTATGCATTGTCTTTTATTATCATTTCTGATACTCAAAGCCCTTTCTCAATTTGGTTACCAAACATATATTTTTCACTGCACTTCACAATATAGTTATCAAATAACAAACAGCTTTTTATTAAAGCTCAATTAGCAAAAGCTTTATTGCTCCAAAACTATATAGACAAAAGCTGCAATACCAAACTGGGCCTTAATTGCATTTGGACTTGAGTGCTGCTATATGTTCACTTGCAAACCTTGGGGCCAGAAGAAAGGTTAGCTATTGTGCAATAGGCACCTACTTTATGGTAATAATTATTGCAGATATATTGGCTTCGTTGACAACAGATCTTGTCGAGTCTTGTCAAAGAGGTTCAGATGCTTGTAGTTTGCTTCTAAATTTCCTGCCTAAACCAAAACACCTGTCAGTTTGCACAGATGCTGATTTCAGTTAAAAACACTTTATGATGACCATGGTTTGTATGTTTTGCAGAAATTTGAGCTGAAACATAATCCATTTCTCCTGCAATTGATTGGAAATATGCCGGAAGAGGAACTTATGACATCAAGCCTAGCTGCAAAGCTGAATGGCTATGCTGCTGAGCTTTGCCCTCCAAGAATCCAAAAGAAGTTCGATGCGAAGATTAATGAGATACTAAAAAATGGTTGGCCCATCTTAAGGGAGGTTTAGATGTGTGGTAACAGGGTAGGTTTAGTGTGATGAAGGTTATTGCATTCCAGTCTAAAATCTTGCAGCAAACGGCCATTAGCTTTAAGGACGGTGAGCATGGGAATGGAGGTGTTATATTTATAGTTGATTCGTAATATTTTCTCTTTCTGTTGAATGTAGTAAACCTTCCTCAAGCTGTAAATTGATCTAGTGCTGGCTAGGTCAGTTGGGAAATAACCATGCATCAATAAAAGTCTGGAGCCCTGGCATGCTTTGCCGTAGGTAACCATGGAATAATCCTTTGTTCAAACTTCAATCTGTCACATGACCACCTATATCTAAGCTAGATGAATGAATGTATAACAGTAGGTTTCTTTTCTGGTTAAATTAGTTGATTTCAAAATCACTTGTTAAACAGTAAGGCCATGGGAACCTAAGGTTTCTAATGAAAGGTGATTAGCTGTAAATATTCGCTAGAAATAGGACTGAATGGTGTTTTGTGATTGCATCCAGTAAAAGAGCATGATACCATCCTTGAGAAAACAGATTTATGGTTGACTGAAGTTGCCACAAATTAGGATAACAAAAGAGTTAATATACAATTGGATGATGGAGGAGACAAGCAGAAAAGCTTAGTGATGGTATACGGTGAGAGAGAGCATTGTACCATCGACTACAGAAGGGATTTATGCTACGTCTGAAGTTGCCAGAGATTAAGAGAAAAAAAAAGTAGATAAACAGTTAGTTGATGATGTATGAGATGAGGCAAGTTTTCACGTCCAGTTCTTTTCCCAGCCTTATCCCCTCTTAAGCGAAAGGCTATGTGATTTGAAGATGCTTTCAATCGAAGAATGGTTTCTATATGATGCATGTAGAGAACTATTTTCACTGCCTGTAATTGGACAGGTTGCAAGTCCAACTGCAGTCAGCTGTGTGTTAGACTGCTTGGGCCTTGTATTCACCATTTTTAAGTCCAGCTGAAGATAGCGAGACAATTGGTAGTATTAATTAGAGCATTATATAAGCATTATATGACACGTACATGGAATTGTAAACATATGTTCCTTAAATTACACAGGTTTCCTGGTTATATGAAACAAAGCATGCCTTTAGGCACCCAAAATCTATGCTTTTTTTAAAGTTGAAGGCTGTGGACAATCCCTGATAACCTGATAATTAACCCAAACATCCCAAAATAAGCTGGTTTTGTTACAGACAGAATGGGATTCTTTATCCGCTCAATGTTGGACATGAATACCAATCCTGGATAACTTTATAATCAAGCAGATTATGGTAGGATAAAAGATAGTGCATGAGAACTGTCAAATAGTCTCAACAGCAAGTGTTGCAATAGTGCATGACATATCAAATTTATCCAGGCCATAGGCCAAATGAACAGACAAGAATATGCTTGCGTAATAAGCTGAAAACTAGTCAAAATACTAGTAAAAGGGGGAGTAAATAACTAAATATCATGAATCATTACCATCATTTTATGCCTTTTGATAATGCAAGTGTTATAAGATTGTTTTCTGTCATACCCAGTACATAAGGTAAAGATTTGAGATTTTCAGAATAAAGAATTAAGTAAAATTCAAAAATGAATATTAACTTTAGTGGAACCCCCCAGGGGAAAAAATTGAGCAGAAATTCTAAACTTAATGATCTGTCATATCTAAGTTTGCATTAAAAAAGACGAACTTAATTTCATCCCAACAAAAAAGTCAATGCAACTGAGAATCCATGAGCAATCAGCAGATCAACCTGATTTGGATCTTGTCATATTTATTCGCTTTAGTGTAGTTCTGCTGGGGCAATCTCTATCAGGATTTTGTTGATGAAATTTTGGGTATTCGAGAACAGAAGAACTTCCATGCAGTCATCACATGTCAAGCCAGCTTTGAGTTTCAATCATGGAATATCTTGCTGGGAACCGGTTTGCCATAGCAAACCAGCCTCAAGCAAACACGTTGGTGGTAGTGCCATAAGTTAATCCGGATTTAGCATCACCAAGTCTTCACTAGGATGCATTCCTCCCACAGCTTATGAAATTTCCAGCACCATAAATATATAACTCTCATGAAAATTTGTTAAAATAAGGACAGAAGGCTGAACTGTCACACTGGCCATGGTAAGAAAGGAACTACCATTATTGGTTTCATGATTGAGATACTTGAATTGTCATTTCTAATTTTTTTTCAAGTTCACATATGCTAGGAGATGAACCCCTCTTTTATCAGAATAAATGTCAACCATCCTCGCAGTTTTCTTGGGAAAGATAAGAATCACAAGTAAATCATGTGCTGCAACAATTGAAATAAACACTCAAATCCGGTCATTGTGAAACAAGAAACAAAGATATGCATTTCCTGTTCAATGATGTCCTTTTGCCTCAGCTTTTTTATCATATTTTGCCTTTGCCTGGAAAAAAGAAGAAACATGTTGTCACTCACCAGAGGGGTTTATAGGTGTGAGATCATGTACTCATGATATAATATTGTAACAGTCTAATATGAACAGAATACTTGGGAGAAAATGCAATATTTTCACAAAGAAAGGTACGAAGATAAGCAGATCGCTCGCAGCTAAATTACTCTTAAATGGAGTGGAATACTAACTATTAGAGCAATTGAAAGAAAAAAAAATGAAAGACTGACGATTTTAATATGCCTTTGGGAAGTAAAGATGGCAACAAGTAGACAAGTTTTGCGAAACATTCAAGCATTCCTGATATCAAGCAGCCAAACACCAATTGCAAGGTTACCAAACAACAATGGATAAGTTCAAGATTAGACTGAAAGTAGTGCAGTGTCTCCAACCCTTTATGCACGCATAGGGAACGGTTTTAATGTTCCCTGATCTGTGGTAAATTGCAAGGTGCAACACTTCAAAGGAGGGAGGAAATCTATACTGCAGACACATGCTAACTCACTGACAAAAAATCCTTTTTCAAACTGTGTCTATAAGAACAACTGTCATATTCTGAACACAAACTCATTACTCATTTAACCAAAGAATAAATCCAAAATCATCATGAAGAACATCAGAGTGCTGTGAACATAAATAGCTAAAATACAAAATTAGAAAACAAGCTTACTATTGTTGGTACAGTAAATATAGTTTTCTTTCTTGTGATAACCTATATGGGATCATCAATTTAGCAACAATTCATATGCAATCTAGTTTCATAATATAATGGGTTAGTAAAGAATTTGATATTATGCACATATAACTACATCTTTAGTTCTGATTTTTTGACATAAAAACATAATATTTTATAAAAGGAAAGAAATGAAGATGCCAAATGTTACTCAAGTATTATTCCATGGATTCATCGCCCAGTCAGTGAATATATGAATATTGCAGGTTGCCAAACAAATCTAGACTCATTATTATCAAGAAAAAAGATTAAGAAGAAGAAGAGGAAAGAAAGGAGAAAACATGTTTCCTACCAATTCACTCTCTAATCAAAGCAGTTGTTTTGAGAAAGGTTGGAAAGTCCAACAAATCAAGCCATTCAAAAAGGGAAAGCATAGGGCAGTCCTACTAGACAAGTACCTTTGGTTCCTAATGTAGCCTTGGTATATCAGTGCTGAATATAGGGTTTTAGGGATGTAATAATTTCAGAACTAAGTCTGGAATCAGTTTGAAAAATGATTGTAGCAAAGGATAAGTAGGAAGAAAGGAAAGTGGTAACGGGGGAAGGGAGAAATGACAGATATTGATGGGAAGAGGAAATATGAACCAGGATTCCCAATAGAAGCGAAGACACCCTTGATATATTCAATCATCAAAGCATGTTCTTTATACAATACTTAGGATTCAATAAATAGAAAAATCTAACTCTCACTCCTACATTTGATGTTCAATATCAATCATATACCGAATAAAAGCATTAAAATAGCAAAACAATTACAAAAAACTGAAAATGAAAATATTATAAACTTCAGCAAATCAAAGCTTCAAAAACCTGATTGCATGAATTCCATGGCAAAATAAGGCAAGAAAGAAAAAGGAAGAGTAGCATTATAAATTTAAAGAAGAGAGCACAAAGAGATGGGCTCCACAAAGACCTTTTCATAAGCAAGGAGTGATGACATAGGTGAAGAGAAGGACACCAGAATGAAAGAATCGAAGTCAAATAGGAAGCTGAAGAATATGCAGTCAGATGAAGGGAAGGAGCAAAGAAGATCAGAGTAAGAAGAGGGGAGAGAATTGGAGTGGCAGGGGAGGGGGAGGATATAATTATATAATCAATCATAAATTAGTTCTTGCAGAACATGGTGGAATCAAAAATAGATGACCTTGCTGTTCTTCATAATGACAAGATCATCACCAACAAACCAGTATTCTCATTCATGAGCTTCCATGCATCATGGTGTTGCATCACAAAGTCAAGCCTCTTTGCAGGAATTGGGACCTAGTGGGGCAGCTTGGGATTATCAATTGAAGATGGCTGGAATAGGTTCAAGAGATCGAGTTTTGGCTGCTGGAATGGGTTTCCAAGCAGGTTGAGCAATGTGGGCTCGATAATATTGTCCCCAAGGAGGATGGAGTGGAGAAAAGTGTGCATGAAGGAGAGACCCCATTCAGAGACTTTGTTGGATTGCCTCTCTTTCTTCCTTTCTCCCTAGGTCCTTCCCCCCATATTCCTAGGTTCAATTGGTCTCTCTCCCTCTCATTGCCCTAGAAATGTATTTCCCTTTGCGTGAGAGAGACGACAATGGATAGTTCGAAAATAGCACAGGTTTTATTAGCTGGTGAAACCTTGGAGACCATGTCTCCATCCATAGTTCAACCTTGGATGTCTCCGTGATATCTAAATTGTCATCATTCTTGTTAATTAAAAAAGGAGTGGTGACATTTTTTTTGTAATAAAGTTATAATGGGAGGGCGATTAGTTAGTCAAAGAACTGAAATAACGCCAATGTGCTTCTCCAATTTCTCCACACCCAACATGAGCGGCTCAGATACGTTGCTGACTATAAAGTGAAGAAGTAAAATTGATCACTCCACATACTTTTCTGATGATCTAAGGTCTCCATGAAACAGAGATATAACCAAAACAACGGGGCTCTTCAAAATAACTACTGTATGACTCCTAAAAACATTAAGACCTTATTTCCCTGTTCGAGAACAAATAAGAATTCTTCAAAATTAATATATGTATTCTGTCAGTTTGCATTCTATGAAAACTAATATTCTCCACGACACCCAATTCTTCAGTATTTAAATAATTCTGTAAATATACTACTATTCTCCCTGTCAGAATGCAACACATTGACCAGGATGTTATGTACAAAGGTTGAGACCATACTATCCAGGCAGTCCATGCTAAGCTAATTCAAAGAAATTTCAATACTAGTATGTGTTTCTGCATAAGGTAGTCTATCTGCACTGCAGCAATGTGTCGTAGGAAAAATGGCTAAGGGCAGATTGTCCAGGCAACAAATCATCCATAGATTTCCTCATTTAAAATTCACATTACAATGTCAAGAGGAATAGTCCTACCAAATCCAATGTATTATTCATCTTATTCTCAACCCACAATGCCTAAATTTATGTTGCCTTTAGTATCAAAACCCACACATCACAAAGATGCATGACAACAGTGAATAATAACAAAATTTTCTTCTACACTCCACAAGGAGTAAATTACACCCTGCAGATGACCTATAAAAAAGATATTTAATCATCCATATTTAAGCTTCTTCCACCAAGTCAACATTATAATGACATGTTAGGATCCATCACAGTGATGTCCGCCCTCATAATATGCCTGAATCAGTTCAAAGAATATAATAAAAGTTTCATCATAATTATATGCTCCCCAGCAGTATATCACTGAATCCGGAAATTTGGGCTTATTTTCAATGGCACAAGTAACAGTCTTGAGTCCAAAAGCGAGACAGAGAAAGTTCCTTAAAATAATGTATTATCATTAGGTGTAGCTGACTGTGTGTATCTCTGTGCTCAAAACACATTCTACTTCACAAGTTGCGCAGGAAAACATAATAGTCTGTTTTGCTAATTGCTGTGTGCTTAATTCTATGTAAATTCGTGATGTAATTCATGGAAATCTATACCATCAGTTAACAAGTAATCCTTCAAACGGGAGATCATAAAAAATAGGAACTTCCTTATGATCTATACATCCTAAAAATAATTAATTGAATTTCCCCCTCCCCCCACCAAAAGAAGGAAAAAAGAATAAGAATGTAATTATCCCTGAAAACCTCAGCGCATAGCATATAAACAGCAAGAACAGCAACAATAATTCTAAGCATACCAAACAATCACCTAAATGGATTTTAAAATAAATCAGATCAAAGATACTGCCTTTGATTCAATACAAATATATATATATATATAAAAGAATCCCAACATACGAATCACATTATTATAATCCGAGATCCGGCAGATAACAAAATATCTCGCTCCTGATCCTGTGCTATATAAATGAATAACGGTTGGCGAATGGATATAGGATGGAAGGAAAAGGTCCAATCTGATACCTGGAGGTAGGAGAGCTTAATGCTCCCGTAGACGAGACCGAAGGTGAACGCCGATGCACGAGCTACCTATAATACAAGATCACGATCACAGTTAGAAGGATTAAGCCCGGAGGAAATCGGAAGAAGGAAATCCAGAGAGAGAGACTTACGAAGGCGAGGGAGCTGACGCCGGAGTAGGGGCCGGGGATTGCCATGGATAAGGGATGGAGCTCCGAGGGGTCAGAGAGCGAGATCGAGGGATGATGTGGGGTGAGTGGTATTGCTTGCAAGGTCCCTCCCGTCAAACCCTCTTATTTTATTGATCGCCGTCGAAACCCTAGTGTGCAAGTCTGGAGGACATTTTTTCTGTTCTCTCGTAGACTTCTCCTCCCTCTCTTTAAGTGCATTTTGCAAACAAGTCCGCTGAAAGTTTGATTTTCTAGGAAAAGGCCACATTGTTTGATTTTGCAGTTTCATCCAAATTTTCCTTCCTTCGTTGCCCTTTTGCTCCGGGATACCTAGCTAGAGGTGGCAATCAAGTTGGATCGGTTTATGGGTCCGGCCAAATGCTAGTTGGGTCAAAAAATTTCAAATCTGAAACTAATATATTTACTCAACAGATCAAAATTTTGAAATATGAACATACTATATTTAATAAATAGGTAACTTTACCCGACTCATTTAACATATCTAATAAATAGGTAACCTACTTAACTTGTTAACCTATTAACATATTTAATAAAAAGGTAACATGTTTAACCTACCTAATCCGACTCGACCTAATTATTAAACAGGTTAAAATGGTCATGGGGCTGGAACCCGAACCCAACCCGATTATTAAATAGTTAAACGGGTTAACCTATTTATGATCCGAACCTGTTTAGCTCAAACCCAAATCTTTTTGTTACAGGTCGGTTTATAGGTCGGGTCATATTTTGCTAGCACCATGTGTACTGTATTGACCTTTCCACAGTTGAACAGAAGTTGTATATGTCACGTGAAAGAAGGATTTACATTCCTTGGTGTGAACCACCAATGGATTGTGCAATAGCCACTTCGAGATATGTGCAGGTAGATAAATAAAGAAGTTCGGTATACTATGAGATTTGTGTGAGGTGTGATCCAACGGCTAATGTCATGAAAAAAGATTAATCATTCATTCGTTTGAAAGGTACAACCCGAACCCTTTGCAATTGATATGGATGGGGTTTTCATATGTTATTGGTGCATAAACTAAGAAATGGATTGAGGAATTGATGGAAATGTTCTCTCTCTCTTTCTCTTTCTACCATTTTTCCTTAGAGGTTTTCCATCTCCCCAGTCTCCATCTCCTCCCTATCCAATGCAAATTATGCTTGTCTTGGTCATGGAAAAGAAGGATGGCACAGGGAAAGATCCCATGATCCTGGCCTCCTCTAGCATCACCGACCAATCTACAGCTAAGCAAAGTCTCCCCCATCTCAAAGGATGGACACGATGTGATGACCAAAGCTTCATTCTCTCTACCTCTTTTTCTTGGTCACCCACACTCTCATACCTTATCGTGTTCAACTGTTATTAAACTATGCACACCAACTTTTTCTCCCAACAGTTTGAAGTTGAAAGTGTGTATCATTTGTAAGCCATAATCCTTAGGATTTGATTCCTCTAGATTTGTTGGAAAACTACCTCTACTCTATTCCTCCTTATCTTCGCAAGCATATCATCACTATATTTCTCATTTATTTCCAATGTCTACTCCATTATATAGGTGTCATCTAAGGAAAATCCTAATTTTTGAATTTGCTTAGTCAACTGTCACAAGAATGGAGTTCGTGTCATTTCCACCAAATTAAGCATTACTCATCTCCTATTACTTGCATTCCTTGCATTTCTACCTTTAACTCAAATACCACCAACTCCTGGAGTGAAGTTGTTCCAACATCTAAGGTTGTAAATGGGTCGGCCAGACCCGCTTAGACCCGACCTGATCCATTTTGGAGGATCCGTGAGGTTGGGTTAGGTCCTAAAATTCGACTTGTTCTATTTCTCGGGTCGGATCTAGGTTTATTAAATTCAGACCCGATCTGACCCATTTAAATTTGGATAATTTTGGGTTTTCAATTCTATGATCCGTCCCGACCCAAATTTGTAAAATTATTTGGGCCCGCGAGTCATAGCTCGTGAGGGTGCAAACAAGTAAGTTAGCCTATACCTAGAGAGAATATATCTCACATCAAAATTTATTTAATAAATAATAAATTCTTTCTTTGATCAACTTATTCTATTTATGTTTCCCTTCTATTGGAATGGTACATTATGTATTAATCATAGAGCTTATCCATTCAGATCATAAGGAAGCAGGTAGAAAATCTTAGTTGAAAATGTGGGCAAACTTCTGATAGTTTTATTGGGAATGAAGACTGAGTTGACTTTCTATGAGCTCCAATTTATCGTATATTATTGTTTTGCTTGACCTTTCTATTTAACTTCAAAGATTTTAGATATCATAGCCCACATTTATAACAGACACCAACTCTCGCTACGATGGACAAGAACTAAGAATGCAAGGAGATCATAGCTTTTTACCCGGACCCGACCCAAACCCAAATTTTTTGAGTTGAGTACGAGTTATACATGGACCTGACTCGACCCGAATGACCCGTTGGGTCAAAAATTGTAGCCGTGGATCCGAACCGATCTGATCAGATCTTCTATTGGATTGGGTTTGGGTCCAAAATTAAAATCCGAACAAGGAGCTAGGTCAGATCGACCATGGAACTATTATTAGACCGCTCAGATCGACCATGGAACTATCTAATAATTTTATCTTAGGGTGAAATAAATCTAGAATTTTTTTGTATGAGAACCTTTGTCAAAATTCAAGTTTGTGTGAATACTCTTTTAAAATTTATATTTATTTATGTATTCTCATAAAATATTATTTTTGCACAAATGCTCCTAATATAACGGTTCTTCTAACATCATTGATAAAAACTATATTTATTTTAATTAAAAATAAAATAAAATTTTGAAATTATTTTTTTGTCTACTACGATGATCGTCTTGTAAATATTTTTTTTTGCACATCTACTCATTAAAGAAATTCTAGTTATTTTAATTTGGAAACCTTAATTTTTTAACGATGTTGGATGCTGTGGATATATATGTAAAAAGAAAAAGAATAATAAAATAAGTGTTCTATAAGTAAATATTAATTTGGAGAAGATTTTCATGCAAAATTTGATATTTAACAAGGTAATCATGTAAAAAACCTAAATCTATGTAAGATCCTGTTGCCAAGGTTCCATGGATACGATCCATCTAATAATTTCTCGATAGGCTTTATGGAGCCTGGAGGAGTGGAAAATCTAATTAGTGTGGTATAATTTCTTGGAGCTGTCGCGTAGGAGGGTGTCCAACCGAAGCAGCACTCCTCAACGTGGCGCTCTCCCGTTCCAACGACAACCATAGAAACCCTTCTCCTCTTCTCCCATTCCTCTTCGTCCGATCGAGCGAGGTATAGAGAAAGAGAGATGGGAGCCTCATCGTCTACCGAGCATGGCTCATCATCCCAAGAGCAGCAGCAAGAAGAATCCCTCGCAGCTTCCACCGGTTCCCTCCCCACCCTTCGGACTGCCTTCTCCAAGCTCTCCAATCCCAATTCCTCCACCATCCCCCTCTCTTCTCTCCAGGTAAATCTCACACCTCGTCAATTGCTCGTCCTTCTGCTATTATTTGACATTTCCCCTGCTCTTCTTTCTTGTTCTCAGGAGGCTTTTTCTCTAAAAGTCGCAAACTTTGCATCTGAATCGCCCCCAATACCGGTACATTTTCCCCAATTAATGCTTAATCTCGGCCCATCGGTCGCCTCCCTCTTCTTCGCTGCTGTTGATGGTACGGTTGGGGTTGATTGGGTTGGTTTCTTGAGAGGCTTCAATCGGTGCTGCGCGAGGATGCCTGTCTCATCATCCCTCAATTTGCTGTACAAGATTTACGCCACGACGTGCGGAAAAGCTGGGATTCCGTGCAATTTGGAGTTTGATGCGGATGCTGATGATGGGAAGGTTGGCGGGTCGTTCGAGTCGGGCGAGTTGCTTATGCTTCTGTGGATGTGCTGGGTCATGGAGCAGGGGTCGAGGATTTCGAAGATGTGTAAAGGGGAGAAAGATCCTGTCGTGCTACCTGATGTGATCCTATTGATGCTGTCGGCGTTTGTGTCGTGTGGGGTGGTGGTGGAGGATGACGAGAAAGTGCGGCATTGTGAGGTTTTGGGTGGTGATAAGAGTGTTTCCGCACAGAAGCTGCAGACTTGGGTCTTGACAACCGCTCCAGGCCTAGCAAATTGTGTTTCAAAATATGTACAAGAAAAACTTCAAGCCTGCGCTACTTCAGAGGTATGAAGGATTTATTCTTCAGTAGTTGACAGGCTAAAGTTAGGTAAAAAAAGAGCACCGTGTTTATTTATTTTATGGATAGGCATATCATATTATCATGGCATATAAAAATGTTTATTAAAGAGTATCAAAGATGCTATCAAGCAACTGTAAATGTACTTAAGGTGTTTCTTGGCATTTTCCTTCTTTTTTTTTTTTATTCTTTTGCTTCATGAAACCTTCCCAAATGAAGGCGAAAAACTTATCCAAGAAAAAGAACATTACTAAAAGATCCCACAATCCAGTAAAAGTGGTAAGTGGTAAAAAAAAGCTAGGCTATTAGAACTTTCATCAGTAAAGTAGTTGATATTTATTTATGCAGAGTCAAGAATGGTGGGTTTATGAAATGTGCGAATAAACTATTACTTGAAGCAGGTCGATAAATCATGGGATAGTAAATAAAATCAGATTAGATGAACTTTATCTGGTTATTGCATTGATTGATTTGGTCTTGTTTTGAATTAGCTGTGGAAGATCCAAATCAAACATATTGGCACTGTTTTACTAAATAAAGTTTTATGTGTATAGTCTTGTCCCGTGCTATGTATGGGCATTGTATGTTTAAGACTAAAAGATTGCACTAGCATTTGTGTGTAATATGTGGTATCACATTTTTACAAAACTTAACTTTTATGAACATTGGAAAAGAAGACTGAAAGGAAATTTAGCATAACCTCATCGACACATACTTAATTTCTTTTGGAGTTTGCAATATCATTGTTTTTTAATATTTTTATCTGGCTCCATGGCTAACAAAAATTCATGACCCTATGCCCAAATACTCTAATGAGACTAGGGCACCTCCATGCTCCCTCTAATCGATTGCTCTTAGTCGTTCATTAATCAACATGATACATCCACCCTCTTCTCTTCAGGTGAAAAGGAAAGACCAAAATTGTTAATAAATGAATACATGCATGCATGTACACAAGAAAAAAGGGGCAAGAGCCTAGCTATGGACTTGGAGGTCCATGTGCCCAGTTTAGGGATTGATACATCCATCTTAACTTATTTTTTGAATTAGGGACTTGGAGGTCCATGTTATTAACTTTAGAAATAGAGGTCCCTTTTGCTATTTTTTTGGTCCCAGAGCTTAAAAATGGTATAAGTTCCCATATCAATTTTCCTAGGCTTTTGGTTACTCCATATTTGGTGTTCACTAACCTTGAGGCTCCCAGGTGGTTCCCAGCATCCAAGTTTGGTATGCACTAGGGTCTTTGTCCTTTTGGGGGAAAAAAGCTACCTTGAGAGTGTGAGTTTGAGCTAATCATGATTCTATTTTGAAGAAGATTTCACGTTTCGAACAATGGTGAAGTTGAAGAATTTGCATGATTTAGGTCCCATGGTTCAAAATTTTGTGGGAGTCTAGCTTCCAGGCTTCAAGTATCTAAAATCTGATATGGGGCACTAAAGTCACTTGAACTTTGGGTCCATATTTGATATGGAACCACGTCTCCACACTTTGGACAATCCAAATTTGGTATTGGCCTGAGGCAACATTTGCTTTCTGGTTCCAAGGCCAAAAATCTAGTACTGGAGAAGGTTCTAGATCTTATATGATCAAAATTTGGCATGAACTCATTAGTTCATTTTATTTGACTATTAATTTGATCCATCTATATTGGCATGATTAGGCTTTTAACCTTAGGACTGGCTTAGTGAGCTTTGTGAGACTAATATATGTGATTCTCATTTTGGTTTGGTCAAGATTGATGTTATCTTTAACGTAATTTGGAAATTGCCAGCCTTTTCCAATCAAAATTTGATGGGTCTTAGCTCAACACAGCAGAACTGAGTTCTTGAGTCACTTGATTCTTCATATCATGAGTTTGATATCAGTTAATGGTCATGGAGGTATAGACTGCATAACACATAGAACAGGAAGCTTTTGAGTCCTTGATGAAGTTTAGAAGGCTTGTTTCCAGTTCATTGTTTTTATCTGTTTTCACTTCTATGATTGGTATATGTGATCTATTTGATGATCAATGCGTCTGAGTCCAATCAATTCTACATGGGCTGAGCTTATTTTGTTTTACTGGGTATAGACTAATTTTAATGATAATTATTGCCATTTATCTATGGGAAATTCTAATGATTTCGTTGGCAATAATTTGAGGCTTTAAGATCAGTTAGCAGTTTCAGCATGAAGAATTCAGATTAAGACATCCACTGATTATGCTGGCCGTAGTCTGTTGTGATCTTTAAGCTAAAGTTGATGTGATGTCAATCTGTTAAGGGCTTTCTGTGTGTGTGCGCGTGCGCGTGTATGCACACATCTTTGAGTGCATGCATGGACAAGTGAGAGGATATACATGAATGTTCATGTATCTGTACCTTTTGGATAAGAGTTTCTTGTATCAAAATGAGGCATTGCTGGCTGCCTGTCCTGCCATCGCTGGAGTTGGTCTTCATCCTTAGTTCTTTGTAGAATTGAAGCTATCAAAGTTACTTGCCTTTGTATGGGTAAAGTCAGTATTTCTATTTGATTCCTTTTAATATAATTTTAGTTGCTTATGAACAGGACAGGATGGATTCCTCTAATTCTTCAGCTGATAGTGGTTGCTCCAGTGACGCCTGTGTTACATATCTCCTAACACGAGGAAGGGCATGGGCAATATCTCTCGCTATGAGAGACAGACTGAGCGAAGAATTCCTAAGGGCATCTTTTCTTGGAATAGACTCTAAGAACCTTCTGTATAGGTTGGTCATCCCCATCTCTTTATCATATGTGCATATAAAATTGTTCTTTTTTCTGTTTTAACAAATTCTTCTTCTAGATGCCTGCTTTTTTAAAAAACTGAGCCTTTTGAAGTTCAATTTGTGCTGTAGACTGCTGATTGCTGTTTATTCATTCTTGAATCATCATGTTTGTGAGTTAAGATGTTCAGAACTTGTGCAGCCCATTGGTTTCAATCAGAAACACTTCACTATATTTTATAGCCTGTGATGGTTGCATTCTAGTTTTTTACAAGGAAAAATAGTTGTTCGCTTCATGGAAACTTTCAGTTAAAACTAGTTTTATATTGGAGTCAAAGAGTCTGGAGTTAAATGGACCATCTTGAGAGGTCAGCGCATTGGTATTATTGTAGGTGAAGCTTGAACATCAAGACCTTCAAAAAGTTGACATGTAGAACTGAGAGACATTGACAAAGATAGATCATATGTATCAACTCAAAGGAAGAAATCATTGCATTATGTTATATAGATGTTGGATTAATGGTTGTTACTGTATGTACTTGTAATCCCAAGTTCTTTCCCATCTTGCTTTATCGCTGTTCGGGCAGTTCACAAAAACCAACTTACGTCTGCGAGCCCACATGGCCAGCTAGGTATTATTGCGGGTCAATCAATTGAGGAACCAAGGACTCAACTAACATTAAGAACCTTTCATGTGAGTAGACAATCTCAACAAACATTTTATCTGAAGGCTAAATGAAAGAAAGCTCCATCAGAATAACATTAAAGCTAACAACTTAAATGAAAGTTCTCCACGATTATTGGCAGTTATTATGAGGAATATTAGTGTTTCTGCAGTGTATATTTCAAAAAGGGACTACTTTCTTGCCTTAAACGTGCAACACTGGGGCATATGGATTGTTTGGAAGACCAGTAACAACTAACAATTGTATCAAGCACCAGCATCTAGGACGTAAATACACTGTTTCTCTTTATTATGTGAAGGCTCTGAAGCAAGAATTTATCGATCACAAATGTTTAGGTCTAGCCCATGTTACATCATCCAGTAAGGCAGCTTCAGTTGCATAAGCTGGATCTATATCAGCAGAGGGTGATTATGGCTCTCTGACTTGTACTATCATGGTGATGTTAAAAAAAAGGTGAAAAGGACAGAGAAATATGAGGTTTGGAGGGATTTGTATGCAGGTCAATTTATTGATGGAGACGACCCTTTCATTTAACAATAAAGTGCCGACTTAAGTTTGTGATATTGTATTGATGTAATTCCATATCATAGAGGTACTTCATAGTAAATCCTCTTATCCTAAATTTTCTTCTGTTAGTTTCCTTATTTATATATCATGACATATTATTAGAGTAATGATTATGCTTGCCTTGGTTATTTGCTAATATACCTGCTGTCATTCAGGGGAATAGATATAGATATTCTAGAACCTAAATTCCCAAAAATTGCACATGCATTCTTCTTTTGTTCCATGTACAACTATATATGCTTTTTTGTGCCCTTGCTGAATATGTATCGATTAAAGTTTCTTCTTTCCGTCATATGTATCTCACATAAAGATTGCCGAACTGGTACCGGGTCCCGTACCGGTCGGCACCTGGTCCCAAGGTCCGCCGTACCGGTACCGGTCGGCATACCGGTGGCGGGCCGGACCGGTACGGTACCGGTCCGGTACGTACCAGCCGGTATCGGTACAGTACCGGCCGGTATCGCGAGCCAAAAACCACAGCGCCTCGTGCTGTGGCTGGTTCGCACAAGAAAACCGGAGATACCGGTTTTCTTGTGGTTCCGGTACCGGTCCAGGACCGGACCGGTACGTACCGGCCGGTACGGGCCGGTACGGCATTCCATGCCTGGTCCGGTTCAGTACCGGTATGGATCGGACCGAACCCGTAGTGAACCGGTCGCCAAAAATGCCACAACGCGTGTGCTGTGGAAAATCTAATCGAACTCGGTGCGAACCGACTGGTTGGTTCACACCGAGTCCTGGTTGAACTAGACGGAACTGTTCCGAACCATTTTATATGCCCGAGCCGACCCGGTCTCTGACCGGGTCGGCTCGGTTCGGCCTGAATCGGGCGGTACGGCCTGGTCCGGCATTCCTGGATCTTACAAGAGATGCACCAATTTAGGATGCCTTTTATTCATTAAGCTTATTTTCTACTGCACTGGATCTTCCTAATTATCGAACAAATTATTCTTTACTTAGAACATAATTTCTTCATTAAAACCAGACTTTTTTTTTGTTTTCCTTAAAATATATACCATTATAAGAAGACTTATGCTAACAAGTCACTTCCTTTTTTTTGTGATGTGTGCTTTTTCCCCCTGATGGGGAGTTACCTATGTAAAACTAATAAAGTGTAAAAGAAAAATCAAGTATAAAGCTGATTAGCTTTAAGGAACCCTTAAAATGATATTCAGCTGCATAATTTAAGTGGTATTAAAGCCATAAGTTGCATGTGTTGTTCTACTAAAAGATCAAGAACTAAAACGAGAAATGAAAATGAAGAGCAAAAAAACTATGAAAAGGGAAACCAAATTACTAAAGGAATGGACTACAACAAATGTTAGACATCCCTTAAAAGTGAAATTAAAAAAACTTAAATGAATAGATAAATAAAAACTAGAAGAAACATGAAAAGCATTATTGAAGAATAAGATAAATAATTAATGAACGAAAAGACATGCATAGTGAGCAAAGTGAGAGAAAGATGAATAAAATAATCAAAAAGGTATTCTTGATTAAAAGATGAGTTGTTTGCCTAAGTGAGCCCTAAAGTTAGCAGTCTAGACCAAGGTCGGAGGAACCGATACCGGACACCGTACCAGTTTTTCGTCAGCTCAAGTCAGTACAGGCTATGCCAGGCCTGTACCAACGAGGGCACGATACCGTGGGTGAGAGAAAAAGAGAGAGAGAAGAGGGAGAGAGGCTGGCGGAGGGTGGTGGACGCCGATAGAGGGCCACAGGGGGCCGGCAAGGCCGTAGGGGGTCGGCCGCGGGTCCGGCTGTGGCCGACCCCTGTTTCGTTCGAAATAAGAAAATTGGCTGCGGTCGGCCCCTTGCGGCCCTCCGCCGGCATCCGCCACCTCTCCCTCTCCCTCTCTCCCCTGCTCGCTTTCTCTTTTCTTCTCCGGCTCTGGCAATGCGTCTCGTTTCTGTTGCTGAAACCGTACCGGTGAGCTACTGGTACGGCTCGGAATGGACAAAACCGTTCGGTTCGGGATGGTTCTACCGACCTTGGTCTAGACTGAATGTTTGCCATCTCGGAATGGGCGAAACCATCTTGTTTGGAATGGTTCCGCCGACCTTGATTTAGACTGATTGTTTGTACTTTATTATGCTTAGCCTTGTTCGATACGCGCCTATGATTACCAGCTATTTTTGTATTCAAAACTATATCAACTATTGATTATCTGTGGTCTCAATTCTTTGACTATATGTCTAGAATCACCTGTTTATAACGATTTCTTATTACACTAGAAGTTAAAGCTTTTTCAGTGACCAGTAAAGTAGAGGGAAAATTTGATAACATTTATTTTTTCATTTTAAATACAGACTCACAAGTTTGCTCCTGTTACTTGCTCCAGTACATTCAACAGGAGTCATTCATCATATAGATTTCTTGCTACACAGTTCCCTGAAAACTCATAAAAATAGATGATAACTTTCCTGATTTTTTTGTTGTTTTCAATGTGAAATCTTAAGTCAGCTTTGTGCTTATAGTTTCTTCTTTGAAACTGGAGGTCAGTGTTAGATTATGTCATATTTACTGAAGCTCAAGAAAGGGTGGAGAATTATTTTGAACATTTATGGGCTGGTCAGTAAAATGAGATTAGACTTCCATTTCTAATTAACTATTGCTGTTAACTTCTCTAACATTGGCCTTTTTTCATCAAAATCAACATCATCAAGATGATCATCTCATCCTTTGTTAAGTTTGTGATTGCACTGGCATGACATGCAACTGTAATTATTTATGTTTTCACTATGCATCTAGAAAAGCATGCATCTGTCACTATAGCATATTCATATCTTGAATTATGTTCCCTGCATCTTTGTTTCACCTGTTTATTGCTGAAATAATCAGCATTTTATTAGCTATTGTTTAATTCGAACTAGTTGTAGCATGCCGTGCTATCATAATGAATTCACAACTTCCACTTGTTTCTTCTGACACAAATTGTCAATTTTGAAAGAAATGCGCATTACATTTTCTGTTAGATGTGCACTTGCAGGTCATCAATTCATGGCAAGGGATTAAGCAGGTTCTGGTCTAACATTGAAGGTTATAACGGGCCCTTGGTGATTTTACTTTCTGCTAAGTCAGCAGATGCCTCTGAGGGTGACAGCAGCACTGGAAGATGGGTGATTGGTACACTAACCGGTCAGGGATTTGAAAATAAAGATACATTTTTTGGAAGCTCTGGACAACTTTATGCTATCAGCCCAATTTTCCGTGTGTTTTCACCATCTGGTAGGTTTTTAAGATGTTTTTCTGTTTCCAAATTATTTCCAAATTTTACTATGAAGATAAATGATTCCTAGATGTTACCAAGCAGGAAAGGAAAAGAACTTCATATACTGTCACCTGCATCCAACTTTACGAGTATACGAACCAAATCCAAAGGCTGTTGGCTTGGCATTTGGTGGAAGTGTAGGAAACGAGAGGATTTTTATAGATGAAGACTTTGCTCGAGTGACAGTTCGTCACCATGCAGTTGACAAAACTTACCAACATGGCTCTCTTATTCCCAGTCAGGTCAGAACTTCGAATTCAGAGCTTTTGTCATTGGCATCTTTTCTTGCTAACTTTCTGGTACTGATGTTTCAGATATTTTCACTTATTGCAACATGAACAGTTGAATCATAGAGATTCAGGGCAAAATAGAATATTTAGTACCTTCCGAGGTTGCTTTGGTTTTATTTTCTCACTCTAGATGTAGTATGAATTGGATAGAATATATATTGTTGACTGATATATGATTTCACATCAATCTAATTTCTATTACATGTACTCATCTAATCATGTATTGATTCTTGTAATGAATTTTATATGTAGCTAGTTCCTGTTGAACAAAATTTCAAATGAAAAAACAATATACTAATATGGCAAGGAAAAGTTTTTTTTCCTCAAAAAAATCTGACTGCCTACCAGTTAGGTACCCCATGCCCAACCATCATCTGATATATGGATTTGAAGAGCCACAAAATATGCCTCGTCTCAATGTGGTTGAATACTCATTGAAGTTAACAGCAAAACATGTTTATTATTCTTTGACCCATGTACAAAAGCTCACATGAGACAATCGGCTGAATGCTGCCATTAGTCTGATATTGCAGCTCATAAGGCAGCCAGAACTGTTGACTGCATGTTGTGGTATGATGCAGGGCTTTTTACCTGTTGAAGCTGTAGTTCTGGAGATTGAAGTATGGGGTTTTGGTGGGAGGACTGCAAAGGAACAGCAGGATGCATACAGAAAAAGAGAGACACTCTTCAGTGAGCAGCGGCGAAAGGTTGGGCACCTAACCATGCTTTTGTGATCATATTTGTCGGTAACAGTGCTAAGTTATATTCATATTTGTCTGTTTCTATCTCATCTTGCAGGTTGATTTGAAAACATTTGCCAGCTGGGAGGATTCCCCTGAGAAGATGATGATGGACATGGTATCTGATCCAAATGCAGTTCGGCGAGAAGACCGGTAGATGAAATCAAACTAAAGTGGTCGAGAAATAGTTTGTCCAGTATGGGTATTGTACATTCTTGTTCAGCTCAAATAGGTCTGGTAGCAAATTTTTGTGCTAGGCCAGTGATATAATCAACACCGAGATCCATGTTATATATTTTGAAACAGAGAGTTAAGCTTGCAAGTGAGAGGCTACAAACATGCCAATTAATCAGATTATCAGTTTTCATTAATGTATTTGTGAATTCTACAATGGAGAGCTCTAACATACAAGTGAGAGGTATAAACATGTGTTTATCAAAAAGACGGTCTCCAGTGTTCATTGCTGTATGTATATGATTGCCATGGTGAAGTCCAGCAAAAGGATGCAGACTGTCTTGCCCTCTCCTTTTGCTGGTTGGGCATTCGATTATGTCTCAAAACCTGCAACATGGTTAGGGGTGACATGCCACTCGAACCTAAAGCTAACTGGTTCTTTCAGAAATGCGTTAAAGTGCAATAGTTGATGGGACATCTAGAGGTAAAGCATTATTTCGGTGCGGGTTGCTAGAGCGGTATTAAATCGAGGTATACTCTGAATACTCGGTATGATACTAAAAGTATAGAGGTCAAGATTGGCCAATAAAACAATGATGGATAAGCTTCATCGTCGAGAGAAAAATAACTCGGATCACCAGCAAAAGTGCAAAGTCCTTAAATGACTGCTTAGTGATAAAGAAAGTAGGGGTGCAAAGACAGCCAGAAGGTTTGTCTAGAAGCAGCCACCTTTGGAAGAGTGTCTAATAGCTTACTGATTGAGCACTCTTGTGTCGAAGATGAGCAAGGCTAAGCGATCTACCGAAGTTGTAGGATGTAAAAATGCATCGGTAAGCTAAAGTTGGGGCATGGCAAGGGGATTGGAGAGTTCGACTAAGTGTTGAGAGTTGAGAGGCACAAGATTATGGAGGCTGCAGCATAAGCATATAAGTTTATAGCTCGATTGGGTCACTAGTCAAGCTACAATGAAAGACCATGACCCATAGGTAGGTTGTAGCTCGAATTGTAGCTTACGATCTAGCTATAGGTATCCAAACAAACAAACTAGTCCGCCTTGCTATTAGACATGTGAAATAGCCTATTACTTCTTCTAGATGCAGTTATATAAGATTGATAGTTTTTGTCCTTATATATGTGAGTGATGCTTAGGTCACGTAAATTCTTCTACTATATTCATTTGTGAGCCAAAAATCCATATCTAAATATATAAAAAGTTGAACCTACACTATGTCGTTTAGCAAATTCGTAATTTGCAGTATTAGATTAGTCTCTTAAACTAAATTGATGAGTAATTTTATTAAGTGGGGGACTATTCTAATTGTCTTAACCCCTTAGCATAGTTGCAAAGGTCTTAGGTTCAAGTGAGTCAACCAGACCAAATCCAACATAGTCATATATTTAACTTGGAATAGAAGGAATGAAGATAATATCATATTTGATAACGATTAAGTGCTTGTACTTCATTTTGCACTTGATTTTAAATTAAATATTTTTTAATTTCTAATCAATCATTGCTATATGGTTAACTATCAAATGCTCATTATTCATGATCTGATTTTTGAAACATGTAACTCATATTCATTAATAAACATCTCAGCTTTAAACAATTTTAGTTTAATTATTTAACACACCTAAACCCAACCAAAAAAAAGTTTGACCATTTTGTGACGGTATTTAGAAAATTTCATTCTTAAGAGGTTAGCAACAGATTGACTACAGGTTAGCAGCATTTTATTATTATTATTATTTGATAAAAATATTATTTTATTATTTTCTGAATGGGACTGGGCGAAGCCGCCTCCGCCGCCCTGACGCCGCCGTCGCTGGCATCACGCACGCCCTCGACATTCTCGGCGGGAACACCCGCATCACCGTCGCTATGGACCTCCTCTGCGGCGACACCCACGTCATCGTCACCATGGACGACCTTAGGGCGGCCTTCCGCCTCCTCCTCCTCCTCCTCCTCAACAGTGACACCTATATCACCGCCGCCATGGGCGACCTAAGGGTGGCCCTCCTCCTCCTCCTCCGCCTCATCTCAACCGACGCCGGTGACCTCACCGCCCATCGCAGTAACGATCTAGCCCTCCTTGAGATCTGTGCGTCCACCAGAGATGGCAACGACCCAGTCCTCTCCGATGGCATCGTCGATGACGGCGGTGAAGGAGGTGGCTCGAGGGCCAAATGGCGGCTGGCCGGCATGGAGGATCATGTCGATGGACGTCTCAGTGAGGAAGGAGGACGCCAAGGACGATCATCGCGAGGTTCGAACGAGGCTGAGCACCTTGACGTCAGCCAAGAGGGCCATAATCCCCGTGCTCCCCATGCCTACGAAGATGATAGAGAGGTCCTCCATCTCCGTCGCTCCATCACCATCGTCGGTGCCCTCACCTCTCCTCCTCCTCCTCCTCCGCCTTTCGGCGATCACCCGCCACCGCCTCCACCAAGCACCAGGCCTTTTGGGGGTAGTTCTATATACACCCCCCCTATTGCTCAGGACACCCCCCAAAAACCAAAAAGAAAATACCCAAACTAACCTTTAGTGTAATTACCATATTGCCCTTGAAATTTTCTCATACACCCCCTTCCTCCTCCTCCGTTTCGTTTTGAAAAGAAAAAAAAAACACCCCTCAAACCCCCCTTAAACCCCTCCTCCCCCGTTTCCCCTTCTCCCTCTCGTCGCCGGCATTCTCCCGATCTCCGACCACCTCGCCGGCTTCTCCCGGAACCACCTCGCCGGCTTCTCCTGAAATTTTTTTTCACGGTTCGTGCTCCGTTCGGCACTGGATCGCCGAACAAAAGGCTTCTGTTCGGCTGAACAGTGCCGGACAGAAGCCTTCTGTTCGGCACTGTGCAGCCGAACAGATCTGTTCGGTTGAGGGTTGCCGAACAGAAGGATTCTGTTCGGCACTGTTCAGCCGAACAGAAGCCTTTTGTTCGGCGATCCAGTGCCGAACGGAGCACGAACCGTGAAAAAAAAAAATTCGGGAGAAGCCGGCGAGGTGGTTCCGGGAGAAGCCGGCGAGGTGGTCGGAGATCGGGAGAATGCCGGCGACGAGAGGGAGAAGGGGGAACGGGGGAGGAGGGGTTTAAGGGGGGTTTGAGGGGTGTTTTTTTTTTTCTTTTCAAAACGAAACGGAGGAGGAGGAAGGGGGTGTATGAGAAAATTTCAAGGGCAATATGGTAATTACACTAAAGGTTAGTTTGGGTATTTTTTTTTTGGTTTTTGGGGGGTGTCCTGAGCAATAGGGGGGGGGGTGTATATAGAACTACCCCCTTTTGGGAGATGTAGAAGAGGGCGTTCGGGGAAAAACCCCTAAAGTTTCAGTTAATTACGGGACATACCAACGCCGACAATTGGTTGCCGGTGGAGAAATTCAGGCCGTTCATGTTGAATCAGACAGCCAGCTTAGACCATCGGTAAAAAAAATAACACTAAAATACTTTTTGGAGCGCCATGGAAAAGCCACCGTTCCTTTGAAGATACACCATATTTTACTTGGCCTATGATTGGGCGCTCTCGTGGGCCTTGTCCCTAAAAAGATAAAAACGACCGCAGTTTAAAAAATTTTGGAAAACTTTAAATCCAAAATAAAATTAGAAACTCCAAAACCAGCAGCGAAATCCGGAGGCCTCCTCGTGCGCCACCCCTAGGGTCCCTCCCCCGCCCCCCTCCCTCTTCTTAAAATCCCTCTCCTCCCGTTCCCTTACTCTCTCCTCCCCCCTTCCTCTAGTCTGTGGGTTTCCCCTAATCCATGGATGCTTTTCGATGATTAGGGTTTTCTATGTAAGATCGCGGTGTTCTCGTTGTTATCCGTGTTAGGGTTGCCGTAGATCGATTGCCGATCGTAAATTTTTCCCTTTTTTTCCTCTCTGAAACGCGATTGCTTGTGTAAATCCGTATAACCAGATCGGCGGAATGGCGGGACCGAGGCAGTCGAAGAGGGTCTCTTGGGCCCCGGCCGTGAATTTGTGTCAGGTAATCCGACTTACGCAAACGGAATGCGAATCCTTCACTGTTTTTCAAGTTTATATTAGTATATGGATGTCAGGTTTGATCCAGCCTAATGGATTTTCATGGTTTGGATTCATCAAAATGAATCCCCCCCCTTTTTTTAACAACCCATATCTAGATTGTCTGCTGTTGCTTTATTTGATTCCAGTGGCTAGATTTTTGTTATTTTCCTCTGTTGATGCTGTTATCTGGTTTTCCTTTGTGACCCCTATTCCCGTAGCCTTCTACTTCCTTTTTGCTTTTGATTTGGATTTTTTCTTATCGTATTTTTGGTAGTTAATTTATCTTTACCCGTTGTATTTTGATTAGCTTGTTTTGTGGCAAGGATGATAGTGTGGGGTTCCGTTTTTATTGATTCTGCCAATTAGTTCGAGGTGTGGTTTGAAGCCCTTGGGTTTCTTTGATTAAAATAAAGAATGATCTTCTGGAGTCGAATTCATTGGTTTACTCGATGACTGATGGGATATGCTTGTTTTGGAGATTTAAGGATGTCGGTTGCCCCATGTTTGGTACTTTGTGCCTGGCTTGCTTTTGTTTGTCCTTTTAGTTCTTTTTGTGGGGCCTTGTTTTGTTAATTTCCTCTTCTTCTTTCATTTTCTTTGAATCAGTTTCCTCGACTTATTCGGAGGGGGAAAATTCTTTGGTGTTATGATTAAAGAAAAACTAACTGTCAATTAAATAAATTTTAACATCAGACATATAAAAAACTCCTTGCTTCTGAGTGGTTATAAAAAACAGGCTACCACTTATGAATTGAGAGCTTAATGGTTGAGATTAATCAGTACAGTTAGTGGGGTATGGTTACCAAGAGTTGGATGGAATATTGGGATTCACAATGAATTGCATTCTTTTGCACTTGACATTCCACTAATGGAACTAATTTCCTAGTAGATTAATTCACACACATTGGTTCAACATTTTTGGTTTTAATTCTCAAAAAACTTTTACTCATTGATAGAAGTGAATAATCAGCATGGGCGACCAAACTAATGATGTTTAAATTTTAAAATGAGATTTAATCACTCAAATGTACTGATTTTTCATGAATGTCATATTTTTAACAAAATCCAAATGCAGTTATATTATAGTAAAAGAAAAACAATACTGTGCGACGTGTAGATGAAAATAGTGCTGATGTTTTTGATCTTATAATGTATAATTAGTGATGATCAAAAGTGAGAAGTAAATAGAATATTGTAAACTGGTTGCTTTGCATACAAGACTTATGCTGTAAAATATGATGATATATGGGGTTAAGATGATGAATTTGGTTATAAAATTAATATCATATAAAAAATCTTATATTGAATGGTAATAATTCTTAATAGAAGCTGAAACTTCCAAGAATCTTGCAGCTCTCGAGGAAAAGGACCATCTCAAGTACTTTGAGGATGTGGATTTGTGTAATCTAAATATTGTCTTACTGGATGTATCTATTTATCTAGCTCAGAAGCAAGTGCCTTAGCCAGTTGGAGCTTTCTGTTAGTTCTGTTAATTTTTGATAACAATAAGTGCAAGAGATTTATCTTTTTGAGTGGATAATACAGGGTTTTTTTAAATTGTCTGCTTAATCAACTTTCAAGGTCTCGATTGAATCTTGTTGCATGCCAAATTGTATTTTAACATTCACATCTTAACTGGTCGAAAACAAAGAAGTAAATACAGTGCACATGAAAAAAATTTCCTTCTACGTAAATACTTTGAATCTCCAAAACTGTATCGGTTAATGAATTTTTGTAAAACCCTATGTGGTTTACTGGCATGTCACTGTGTAAATGTTAATGGAAACAATTTAGCTAATCTGTCACAACCTTATATGGAGCTGCGGGTGGCATATTTGGCAATTTGGAGTTGGACCCTGAAAATATTTATAAGTAAGAAGCTGATATTTCTTCACAGTGAGATTTTTCTAAGTCTATCCAAAGGACATAAACAAGTGAATAAAAGGCAGTAGTATAGCTGCACCTTGAACGAGATGCCGTGCTCGTTATCTTGCTCATGTAATACTGCATTGAGAATGGCAGCGCAGTTTAAGCATTCACAGTAGAACCAACATCATGATTCATGGATTTGCGGCTTCCTTACCTGTGAAAATCCACACAAGAAAAAGAGAAGGTTCTATTCATCATTAATTATGGTGCAGCCTGCAATATTTAAGAAACTCGTTTCGTTGAACCACATCATGGTATCAGTTCTACTAGTTTGTGACCACATAATGGAGATTATGCTTGGCATCAGAATCATCCTTATTCTAAACAACTAAGACTTGATGCCTGAAACGTGTTTGTGCTTTTTTTTTTAAAAAAAAACATGGTAAATAATGTCATGTTGAGATATGTAATGATCAGAGAAGATAAATCTAATTTGCACCATGAGAAAGCTATGGCTGAAGTTCAGCTAATGACTTCAAAGAATCCATTCTCCACATGTTAAGGGTTTCGTCGGAAATACTGCAGCATTTGAATCTGCTCTAACAAAATGCAGGTTTGGAAATCTGAAATAAAAAAACATAATATAAAAGTTTTTACAGATCTATAAATATTTTGGGCTCCAAGAGAATCAATTTGCAAGATAACCATCAAGAGATTTAGTCACCTTAGCTGCTTTATGTATTTCCGGATTTAGGTCTTTTTTTTTCTGGGTCCCTTAATAAACCTCCATATCAACTCAGCAAGGCCTAATTTGGTTTTTGCTTTTTCCTCAAAAAGAAAATTAACTGTTTGGAGGATTAACATGTGGAGAGGTTTTGTTTGTGTTCTGCTTCTGATGCTCAGTGGCATTGTTTATAAGGAGAGAAAAAAGGCAAAAAGTGGAAAGAAATGAAAGGCCTAAATCAGGAGGATTTTCTTACTAATCACGAGAAGTTCTTTCTGATTGATGGGTAAGCTCTGTTATTAAGTTAAATGAAGTTGGTAATTAATGGAGAAGAGCAATGGAAAGGCCTTTATGTGGATCATTGGGTCTTGATAATGAGATGAATAGTCTCAAAAATTTTACACAACTGATTATAAGTACAATTTTACTGGTACTTTGAATATATTCTAGCTATCAATCAAAGGATAGTATTTTGATGCAAAACCTTTATTTACATCTTAAATTTTTAATGTTTATCTCTTTCAAAAATTGCTTTTCATGGTCTCATAAAATAAGCGCATGAAGCAAGGTTCATTGTACTAGTGCATACCATCCTGTCTCGAGCATACTATACTGCAGCAATACCGAATCGAGACTCGATACAGGTGGTATAACGAGTCTCGGTACACCGAACCAACTTCCTCACCATGCATATCAACACTATATTAGCATAGTAATGGTAGGGGTCCAGTACCGAGATTGCAAATCTTGACTTAAAGACATAAACTAGCAGTGTATTGCATTTATTGAAATCCGTGGAGAAATATCTGGACATAACTTGCAGTCAAAATGAAACTTCACAAATAGAAGAGTCTCCCCTCCCCAAGGATGTCCTGCTATATTGCAAGATTCTGCAGCAGTAGCTAAAACTATGCAAAGTGTTTTTTTTTTTTTTGTATACAAAAAAGATAACCTATCTTATTGCTATCTATGTGGTGCAATCTTATGAGTATTAGGAATTTTACCATGATACTATTATGTCATGGTGAAATCTATTAACTAATTTTTAGATCACATTGATGTTCTTTTTTTTGTCTTTTTATCCAACATTTGTTTTTTCTTTCGAGAACTTCCTGAATAAATTATAGACATGTGAAAAGTAGGAAAAATAAAGAAATTACCTTTGCAGATGCAAACCTGAGAACCCCTTTTTTTTGCTATAGTTTAATATTACTTAAAAACATGGTTGTTGAAGGTTATAGGTGGTGCTTAGGACCTTAGGCATCTGTTATTTCTTTGCCACCTCATTAGTTGCTCAAAAGATGACATACATTTCATTTTACAGAGTGTTGTATAAAATATAAACAGTGGTGGGAATCAACAACTATATATTGAATTGCCAGCAGTTTTCTTAGCTCCATATACATGAAAGAGAAAATGAAGTGGGTGAAGATTAGCAGCGATAGATCACCATGCAAGTTTAGTTGTATAAGTCTTACATCTAATGCTTTTGCTCCACATTATATAGAGAGCAGCTGTTCATGCATGCAAAATTATCTTATCATTTGAAAAAAATCTAATGATATATAAATGGGAACAAGTGATGGAATAGGTTACTTGTGTGTTCCATTATGTGAAATTGCTGCACATCATTTCTTCCTTTGTCAGGCAACTGAAAACAAACTTGAATCTGGGTAATGACTCAAAAATTAAACAGCTTGTGATTTTCAAGATCTAACCCTTAGTGCTATATGTTTGGCAAACTTGACCAACATTTGTGATTTTGTAACATTAGTAGTACCGTGAAACATGTATAATGACAAGTAAGTGAATCTAAATACCTTTGTCATCTCTGTGGTGATAGCTGAAACATTTGTATGATAACTAAGTTCAAATTAGTTTATCTGTCCAAAAATATAGCCTGATGGTTCAATATTAGAATGGAGTTAAAGGCTATAGATAAGACATATGGCTCTCTCTGCAGATGATATGATGTGAGGTTTGAATGTTTGTTGTTGGACAATCAAGAATTATGGGCTTTGTGACACTTAAAGTAGGTTATGGAATTGATGATACAAGTGTTGAAGGATTCGAACAGAAGGAAATGTTCTTTAGATTTTGTGGAGGTCTGAACTTCAGATCAGGGCTGGTTTCATGATCTAAATGGTGGGTCCTCAGATTAAACTTTCTTCCTATCTAATGGAGAATAAAATAAGTGGAAAAAATATTTGTAAATTTTTTGCTTTAAACTGTTTATACAAGATTAGTTTGTATGCTTGTTTTTGTGAGTGGCAAAACTGGCACTGGCTACAACCACCCTTTTGCAATCCTTTTGGACTATGACTAAATGTCCCTTTTTCTAAGTGGAAACTTAATACATGGGTCCCATCACGAAAAAGTATGAAGAACTTGAGTATCCTTTTAAGTTCTTGCATTTTTCAGAATATATAAAAATTCCTACTTGTGAAATCCATATTATCTATAGTTAAATATGCAGAACTTCACTCAGCATAGCAGACAGCTACATCCATTCTTGATGGTATTAACTTGTTCTCTGATATCTTCAAAATTTGTAGGAAGTTGTAGCAGGTTCATCTTAGATCCCTTTTGATATTTGTCTGATTGGGCTATAGGTTTGACTGATCTTTACAATATTTCCTTCTACAATTTGGAACAGCTGAGTCATTTCAAACTTTGGGTAACAGGTTCTAATAATGTTCGTAATCGCAAGTAATCACCACGCTGCAGTATCATTGTGGATTGCTGGAGTGGTATTACAGATGATCGTGCTGTTAATAATTGGAAAGATTTTAAATAAAAGTTTGTACTAATATATGTAATTAGAATTTATTATAGATCTCTTAATGTGAAAGGAGTAGGTTTTCTTTTTCCTTTTTTTATTAATCATTAGGTTAATTTATTCGTGTGGCTACATGCCTATAATGAAAGTCAAAGTTCATTATTGGAAAGCTGTGTACTTTTCACTGGTACAATTTATTATATAGTTAAGTACATTTCATTAATTTATGAAGGTCAGGGACTTGAGAGAAAATTTGTGCATATCAGTGAAATTATAATGGACCATAGACCCAGCTATTATCTATTCTGATTTAAAACTTCACAAATTCCACATTTAGCAGTTATCTTCTAGTTTCAAAGAATTTAGGGGCTTTAGAAAATTGTAGCAATTTGAGGATTTTTTCCCCTAATGTTTTCTGGAAAGGACTTAACCATCCTGCAAAGGCATGAAGTAATGCTTAAGCAATCTTAACATCTAAAAGGTGCGACTTAATTAAAGTTACCAGAGCCTGTTGTGCTAAACATCCTTGTATCATTAATCTTTCATATTCAACTAAAGATATTCTAATATTAGATATATTTTTCCATGATTTTTTTGGAAATTTGTTTTTTTGTAAAAGATTGGTGTTTTCACCTGAATATTAGATGTCTTCAAATCAATCTTTTAATTGTACTTATATTAGTTTTTTCCTTTTCAAATTGAACATTAAAATTTATGAAAATTTAAGATTTGTAAATTATAGATTCCCGTATTTTCTGACTAGTCTAGTTGAAACTGGGAGTCTTTCTTAAAAACTTTAGACAGTTAGGGGTGCAATGGAGGCTGATAGCCTATTAACTTGACCCAACCATTAGGAAATATCAAGTTTGGATTCTATCTGATTAGCTTATTATGTTGATCTTGTGTCTGAATTGATAATATGCATGCTTATTATGCATTCATAATGATTTTTATATATGTCAAGAAATACCCTTTAAATTTGTATTCAAAATGTCAATTTATTATAAATATCTTCTACTAGATTTAGATAAAATCCAAAGTTAACATACGACTTCGTATAAAAAGCAGTCATGTCATCAGTATTTATTATGTGGAAGTTACTCACAAAATATAAAATATGAATATTCTTGTCTATTCTTAAACTTTTCCACTATTATAAGTAAGTTTATTTATGATGTAAAAAACATGGGGAAATGATAAAATAAAAGCAATTTTAGAATATATTTGAGATGTTGAACATCTGATAACAATTCAAAAACCAAATTAAAACTGCCAAGTATCTTGGACTTGAATATGAAATGGTAAAACTGGTTAGTTTGTTGGCTGGGGATATGGATCTTGCTGGATCTAACAAGAACTCCCATTTGCATCCCTAGGTCTGATTGAGCTTGCATCAATTCTTCTATGCATTCTTAAATCTATGCACATATTACTTATATGAGAAAACCTTTTTTTTGGGTTTTATAGATTATTATGATTTTCTGCGAAAGCTAAAGGGGGAAGTTCATAGCTTTTGCTTACAGCATATGTCTAGCTTCCTTTTATATGCATGTGCTCATGCTTCTAACCAATTTAAAGTGATCGTTAAGTAAACTCAAAAAATTTTGGAGCATGTTTCTTTGTTATGTTTCTTATCAGATTTATGCTTTTTCACTAAATGAAATATTGGTAGATACTAATTTTCTTATTTTTTAAGCACACAGCGTTAATTTACTTCATATGTTCTTTTAATTAATTTCAAGTTATCAAAATTCTTATTCATGTGTTTTTTTTTGTTTGTCAATTGATAAAAGCAATTGCTCTAAACCAAATGAAGTGGGTGTTTAATAGTGGGAAATGCATGGTAATTTCATTAATATCACATGTGCTAGGAAGCCTCCTGCTTGAAGCAATAGTTTGAGGGTTTTACATTGAACTACTGAACTAGTTACATGTGACCAAGTGTTTGGGATTTGGTATGATTGGTGGCTTGTTAATAAAAGCTTAATGCAATGCCAGGGACTAATATGGCATTGGAGCTTCTTTTGTTTCCTGTGCCCCCTATGGTTCTTAGACTTCTTCTTCAGCTTAAAATTTATGCTACTCAAAATACTCATTTGATGGTTAGCCAATCATTGCTAAATCTTTATAGGGAATCTGTAGCACTGACAAGGTAAAATAGGAGAATTTCCATGAAGTATACCATATTCTTCATAGGACATGCAACCTTTTCAAGATGAAACATAACCATGAAGCCATATCCCAACTAACCAAGGATAGCTCTAAAAGCTAATTCAAATCTTACTAGTGGAAAGCCTGCTAAGTTCCATTTCACCAATGAATTAATTCTTTGTTAAAAACTCTACTTTACAATTCTATGTAAATTAGGAATGCTAAATTTACAAGGTAACAGAAAGTTCCACGATGAAACTATTTTTATACTCCTCAAACAACTTAATCAGGCCTAGAGAAAAAAAGGGTTTTTTTGCATGGATGCCCTTCTAAAAATTCAAATTTGATGAATACCCTCTTAAAATTTATATTTATTTTTGTACCCCTCATAAAACATTGTTTTGCACAAATGCCTCTAATATAACGGTTCTTCTGACACCGTTAATAAAAACTATATTTATTGGAATTAAAAATTAAATAAAATTTTGAAATTACTTTTTGGTACTCCATCACGATCGCCTTATAAATGTTTCGTTTTGCACATCTATTTGTTAAGGGTATTTTAGTCATTTTAATTTGAAACAGTTAATTTTTTAATGGTGTTAGATGGTATGGGTACATATGCAAAAATGAGGATAAAAAAAAGGGTAGAATAACAAAACAAGTGTTTTACAAGGGTATACATGCAAATATCAATTTTGGAAGGGTATTCGTGCAAAATTCAATATTTAGGAGGATATTCATGCAAAAAACGCAAAAAAAAAAATGCATGATATGCCAGAGACTTCACTTTCACATTAATTCTTTTCTGTATAAATACTTGTCTTGGATAAGAGAATTTATACTGCAATTTCCTTTAGTATTAGGTGATGAATTTCTATCCTTGGATGCCTTGCATTATCGATCAATCAATCACTTGAAGATTTTTGCTCAACAGATCAAACTTTTCCTCCATGAATTGATGATGTAGGCATGTATTTGAAAGCCTGCATTCTTTTCTTGTGCCCATTTACTTATCTTGAATTTATTTCTCCGACATGATCTATAAAAGCCAAGATTTTTTGGAGGATGCTGTAAGTTTAGAATTGATTATCATCAATATTGATCAACTCTGCACTCAAGATACCTAATTGCTCTAGTAGATTATTGACATGATATAGGCATGTGTACAGTTGTATTTTTTTTTTCCCCTTCCATTAAGTATCCAATCCATACTGTAAGTGTGATATTTCGCAGAACTTTGATACACATGGCACCAGTAGCAATATGGACTTGAACCCTGCTATTTTGAGCATCGGAAATATGAAATTTTCTTTCCAAGTCTGTCCAAATTCTTCCCATTGTCTTTTCTTTTTGTTGTTGTTTAGTTTTGAGAGCTTGAACGCCATGTTAAAAAAATCTGTGACAACTATAAAACATGGCTGCATGACATTTTAATGTAATCACTTTAATTTTTAAATATTTTAAATTAAATTATGTTTCTTGCTCTATGGAAATTAAAGAAAACACATCATAAGATTTACAACATGCTCTTCTAGGAGACATCTTGCTCTTCTTTTGGCAGATATCCTAAAGACATGGAAACATTTAGGAAACATCCAAAGGCATAGAGACTGTAGGGCCTCTGGATAATTAAGATATAGATGAATCTACTAATGACAATCAGTGACATCTACAGGGCAGTTCTATGTTTTCTTCTTTCATATCACCCAGGTCATCTAATGCCTACTTACGTTTTTTACCCTCTTCCATTGTCTGATGATCAAATTTAGATCTAGCATCTGCTACAATCAGCAGAAGGCCAGGTGGATATGCTAGCTCTAGACTCAGTATGGCCACCTCATCCTTGCGATCCTAAAACATAGCTGTTGGGTACATATGTTTGTGGTGGTGTTTGGTGTCCAGGGTAATACTATAAAGTACATGCAATACATAAGATGGCGAATAACATGGTGCCACCAATATTTCTAGGCCTTGTGCAGTTTAGGAACTATATGTACAGTACCTAAATGTTAATTTGTAAATACAGTTGTCTTCGTGTAGTTTTTCCAACAAACTTTGTGCTCATTTATGTTGTTGAAGGTTGGATACAACTGTTTATTTCTGGTTTATGTGGTTATTACTTGTTTCTTTGCAATGCACATGTTAAGCAACAGACAACATAAATATCTAGGATGATTTATGATTCTAGATTTTAATAGATTAGTTAAAACTATGTTTAATTGTTCAAATTGTGTGCATGCACTATTATAAGGCTGGTAAAAATGATTTAATTGATAAATAATAAATTGAGGAAGCGAATCTCATTGTGCTGATGTGAGCCTTATAAAAGAAATTGCTTAGCTTTCTTTTTAGTATTTTCCAAGTGTTGGCACAATTTGGCCTGCTACATCGACTGTGTGCACACATTTATATCTTAAGATTTGCTTGCTATACGAGGAAATTGATGGTTTTAGATTCTACATGGTGTTGTAGGGTAGAGATATAATGCCCGAATTGAATGGATAGTTCGAACTTTGCCGGTAGCCAACCGGTCCAGTTCGGTATGCCCCGAACCGGCCGGTTCAGCACAGTTCGGTAGGGCTTGTTATGAACCCATTGTTCATAGTTCCTTGGAAGTTTAGAGTTCAGTAGATGATGACTGCATACTGCGATTGTGAATATTTGACCTCATGTCGTGTATACATTTAGTATATCAGCGTGGACCTTAGACTTCTAACTTGTGTGTCTATTTTGTGTTTAGCTTCCATTGTGAGATCATATGGTGATTGGTTTATCTTATTTGCTCCAAAACGTTCTTTTGCTTCTTCGGTCCTTTTGGGCTCAAGCCGCTTGAATTTGAAATGATCACCATTTCTCCTATCTAGATTTCATTTTCTTATTCCCTTTCTTGTTATTGTTCTTCTCCCTCATTCCTGTTGCTGATGCCATTGTTGTATCATTTGTGCAACTTAAATTGTAATGCTTAATAAGTTTATCACATAATTTGCCTTCTGTCAAATAGGTAAGATTATTTTTGTCAGAGGATGCCCCTTCTCAATCTGGATTGGGAGCTCAAGACCATCTGCAAGCAAAGGCTTCATGGCTCTTGCATGCTACCGGGATGGGCTCTGATGATTCCATACCCCCTGGTTTTGAAGCACGTCATCCCTCCTATCAGCACAAACCAGACATTTCACTAATTCCTCTGATCAAGTGGAAGTGCCCTTCCAGAGTAAGTTAATGTTCTTTGGATTTTTAAGTTATGGCTCTTCGATAGAGCCTGAAACTCATTCATTAGGTAATAGATAATTGGAATTAGAGCATCTTTCTCCTCTTGTAGATAGTATTGAATCCAGAATGGGTAGTGGTTGCTGGAGAGGAAAGTGAAGAGTTGGCTGTAGAGAATCGGAGACAACTGGGAGTGCTTGAAGCCATTTATCCACGCCTTTCTGTCATTCCTGCAACGTAAGCTGCCTTGTATTCTTGCAA